>NC_133666.1:541112921-541260421 GCF_037893015.1 Macrotis lagotis | reverse complement strand
TCACTGTCATATTAGACTGCTATCCTAATTATCTGATTTTTCTCCAGTCCTCAGTAACTACTGGGAACAGAAACAAACCTAGATAGAAATATGTAATTGATAAAATTTAGACTTTGAGTTCCATTCCCTTTTCACTCCTCCATTTTAGCATATTTCTTTTCATTCCTAGCATTCTGGCACTTGCCTATATGCTTCTCTTTTGTCCCATTGCTAGGCATTTGCTATCAGTCAATTGTTATAATTCAAATTTAAAGAAATATATAACCTTTTACATAGGTGGACATAGTGCCTCTTAATTGGTATTCTGTTCAACAGGGTCTTCTTTTGAAACATAGTGCCTCTCATCCATATATATCAAATTTATGAAAGATTTCTTGAAAGATAAAACAAGAAAGAAAAATCTCTTCAGTGACGCCATTCGTAAACATCAGGCAAGTTGCAAAGTAGAGAGATGTATTTTTGACAGAGTTATTCCCTAAGAGGAAACTATTTTTGGCAATGGATAGAGCTCTAAGCTTAGAGTTGGGAAAACCTAGGTTTCAAATCCAGTCTCAGATATTTACTCACTCTAGGGAAGTCTCTTAATTTCTACCTGTTTAAGCTTCCTCAATGATAAAATGGGGATAATAATAACACATACCTTCTAGGATTATTGTGAAAATAAAAATGAGATAATATTTGTAAAACTATATAGAAAGTGGTTAATAAATGCAAGTTCTTTTGTCCTTCCCTCACCATTGATGGAATAGTCCCAGTAGAGGGACCAAGTATAGAGGAATTTTCTGTGGATGTTGATGTTCACCCCATGGAAGATGGTGGTAGGCTGATTGACATCTTAAATTCAATATGTCTAAAACTGAATTATTTTCCCCCAAATCCCTCCTCTCTTCCTAACTTCCTATTACTATGGAGCATACCACTATGTTCATATTCATCCAGACTCAACCTAGGAATCATCCTTAAACCCTCATTCTCTTTTACCCCTCCCCATATCTAGTCTTTTGACAAATCCTATTAATTCTGCATTTGTAATTATTTTTTTTTGTATTTGTTCTGTTACCTTAATTCAGGTACTCATTATCACATTTTCAGACTATTGCCTTCTGATTGGTCTATCTGCCTCAAATCTCTCTGCATTCCAGGCCAGCTTCACAACAACCTTTTATTTTTTTTGGTGGGGCAGTGGGATTAAGTGACTTGCCCAAGGTCACACAGCTAGTACTTATCAAGTGTCTGAGATGGGATTTGAACTCAGGTCCTCCTGACTCCAGGGCTAGTGCTCTATTCACTGCACCACCTAGCTGGTCCACGCAACTTTGTAAAAGTGCAGGTCTGACTCTTTTAGTTCTCTTACACCCATTCCCAGCCTCCTCAATATAGTCCAGTGTCTCCTAATCATCTCTAGCATCAGATATACTACTTTCAGTTTGGCCTTTAATTTACTTCATAACCTACCCCCTTTCTTTTTTCCAGTCTTCTCACACTTTCCTCTCTTCCACATACTCTATGATTCAGTGACATTGGTCTTCTTGCCTTTCCTTTTGTAAGATATTCAATTTCCCTCATTCTACATGTCCTCCATTCTCCTTCATTACAACATGAACTGCTTGTATGAAGGGTCTGGGCTTAAAAAAAATAATTTCCACCATTTAGCTCAGTGTGTTTGGTACAGAGTAAACAGTTGTCACATTTTTGAACTTATTCCATAAGTAACAAAAATCACTTTGTCAGTTAGTGTGAGCAGGCTACAACGTATAACCAATGAGGAGCTTTAAAGAACACAAACAGAAGCTGCCATCAAGAGAATTAGATGATAAGAAATGAAGAAAGTAATAAACATTTATTATATCCTTCCTTGAGCAGGCACTTTGCTCAGCACGTTACCAATATTATCTTATTTCATGCTCATAACTGTACTGGAAGATAGATGCTATTATTATTGTTATTCTCATTTTACAGATGAGGCAACCGAAGCCAACAAAAACTAAGTGACTTACCCAGGATCACACAGTTTGATTTGAAGTCAGGTTTTCATGCCTCCAGAAAGCGAGATGGCACAGTGGAAAGAGTGATAGATTTTTGAGTCAGGAAGACTTATCTTTCTTAGTTCACTCTGACTTCAGACACTTACTAGCTGTGTGATCCTGGGCAAGTCACTTGACCCTGTCACTTCACAGATTTATATTTGTAAAATGAGCTGGGGGAGGAAATGGAGAAATACTTCAATATCTTTGTGAAATCCCTAATGGGATAACTGAACAATAATACCAACAACTTCCCAATTCCAGACTCATTGTACGAACTATCTCCCAGATAGAAAGGGTCATTTGCAGAGGATTGATGACAGGTTGGCAAGGAGATATACTTATGAGGAAGCTCTCCAGCAGACTAGTGGATCCCTTGCGATGAACTTTTGGGACAACATAGACAAAGGCTAGACTGAATGGGCAGGCATGACCTAATTATCACCTAAGTTAGCATCATTGTTGTGAATTTTCCAATTAATGAGATCATAGGTCCTTCAAAATAGTGAGGTACATAGATATATGCAAAATCCGGATCCCACTTTTATTCTGATCCATCACTTAAATAACAATACAATAAAAACTTCTTTTTTAGATTTTTGCAAGGCAAATGTGGTTAAGGGGCTTGTCCAAAGCCACACAGCTAGGTAATTATTAAGTGTCTGAGGTCAGATTTGAGCTCAGGCACTCCTGACTCCAGGGCTGGTGCTCTATCCACTGCACCATCTAGTTGTCCCAATAAAAAAATTTTTTTTTAGGTTTTTGCAAGGCAAATGGGGTTAAGTGGTTTATCTAAGGCCAAACAGCTAGGCAATTATTGTCTAAGAGTGGATTTGAACCCAGGTACTCCTGACTCCAGGGCTGGTGCTTCATCCACTGTGGCACCTAGCCTCCCCCCAATAAAAACTTTTAAAGAATGGAGTGCAAATCTATGAGTGAGGAAGTTTGAATTCAAATTTACTTCTGATATCCACTAGCGGGGTTACTATTTGAGTGATCTCTCTGAAGCCAAAGTATTTCTCTAAGATTTTTCTATGAATTTATAGTTACACTTTTGCACTTCAGAAATAACAAATTCTTGCTTATTTACATAAGGAGCAGGAATAAAGATTGAGCATATAATGAAAGAAATAAGATTCATTTACTTATTCTTCATTACTGATCATTGATATCATGAAAAAATCTTGTATTTAAACCATATATCCCTGATGTGAATATATATTATTCAACTATGGTACTAGCAAAAAAGTGGAAACATCATAAATATGGAGAAACTTAAGGAATAAAGTGTTCTTTTTTCCAGAAGACACTGTGCTAATTAGAAGACTTAGCTTGTGTATTGATCTCATTCATTTCATACTGATGAGAATGATAAGTCCATAAAAGCAGCATTCAATAAAAATATTTGTCAGTTAAAGACAGCTATGAATTTATCTCCAAAATGTTTGTTAGCAAGCTGGGAGAAAAAAATTATTTTAAAATTTCACATGGGTCACATAATTGCCTCAGATTCTTGCTTGTTTAAATGCAGTATTAACAGTTATGTTCCCAAGTGCCTTGTAATAATGAAGGAAAATCAGCATTCATTAAAGGAATGGAAGTGCAGATGGTCATTATTAATTGCTGAGGATTGGGTACAATAATCATGAAGAACCAGAACTTTAAAAATAAGCACTGAAAAGGCTACTGTCTTAATTATAACAGTGATACTGTTTATGCAGTGTCAAAACTCTAGATAAGAAGTGAAATATTCAGTGAATATTTTACCTATAATAGCACCATTTGGTTGAACGGTGGAATTTCTCCTTTAACTTCCCTCCTTGCCTTAGTCTGGAGCACTGAGTTTAGAATGAGTACCTGTATCTTTTTGCCATTTAAGAGACAACATTTTGATGCCATCCTATGATCTTTTTATAGTTTCCCTTATCTAGAAAATGGGAATGAAAATGTTTAACTGCCTCATTTTTGCCCCTTAGATAAATGTTGTGAGGCTTAATTAACTCCTTCTGAAATTTGAGCTCCTTAGAGGAAAGTTAAAAGAAGCCCAAATCTTTCCTAATAGATTATCTTTGAATGAAAGACTTTGGGAAAGAGAGATAAGGTGGAAGAAAGGGCCCTTTTTCATGGCTCATCATTCTTATTTAGTCATCCTGTAATAATATCTAGGTAGAATTATTTTTGTATTAATTGGATACTCCTATTGCATTACGCTTTGTCTCCAAAGATAGGAGAAAAGAAGTGCACATTTTTAGAAAAAGGAAATACCCAGGAATCATCCAACCCAGGTAAGTGGCCTTAATTTCATGGAATTTACTATGTCATGTTTCTTTGCTTCCAGATTACATTGACTCTTAGTCATCCAACACAGGAAAGGTCAGGCCCTCCCAAACTGCTGTCAGCATTGTCTAGGCTAGACAACCTCTGCTCTTCCTGTTTTCATATAGATTTGTACAGTTAGTTAGTACTCTTAAAGAACTATATAGTTACACATTAAACCCCCACATATACAGATGGAAAACCAGAAGAGGTTGAAATGTTTGGGCATGGAAATGCTTAACATTAATAAATGTAATTATATCATCATACTTTAGGAAAAAAGAATACAAAGAATGAATTCAACTATAATATGTCAAAATAAATAAAATACAAAGTGCCCCACAAGGTAGAAATTCTACCTTCTTCATTATTGAGCTTTAAAAAATAAAATGAGCTCAATAATAGAAATGTGGTTTGAGATGTATATCTACTTGCATACAAATTAAGTGGACATTCTCTTGGAAGGACGTCTAGATCACAACCCCAAATTTAAACAGACAATTTATATTTTTCCTGGAAAATATAAATCTTGACTTCAGATCTCTTTTCAGAGAGTAAAACACTAACAGAAAAACAAATTCCAATAGAAAAGTGAAATTATGGATGTTGTTATTTGTCTTTCATTTTCAAAGAGGATCTGGGTAATAGCTTGACTTGTACATGAATTGGATTTAAGTGAGATTTAAAATGAAATTTAAGTGAGAATTACACAAAATCATTAGCCTAACTCTTTCTTCCAGAGTCACTGAAGTTCAGTACTATGACCAACATCAGAATGACTAACAATGACCTGGAATACAGTGGATGACCTTTGCATCTTAGATGTCTGATCAAGATCTAAGTGTTTTAGCTACTTTAACAGTCATTGGAACATTTGCTGTAATCTGCCTATTCCAATCAGGAAGTCTTTAATGCTTGGTAGATACCCACTATCTTGCCAATGGATTGAGGCATATCACTTGCCTGCAATCTGGTTTAGCCCATCTGTAGTTTGTTCTAATGGGGTGTGACTGCTGTGCATGCTGAAGCTTCTTGGAGTTGGGTAAATCAGAGGAATACCAAAGGTAGATAAGGAACCCTGAAAAGGACTCAAAAAGCCTTCATGCCAGGTGTGCTAGCCCTCCTCAAACACTCATACACCTTGAAATTGTGGTTAGAAATATGTCTGAGAAGAGCATTTAACAAATCTGGAGCCAGAATGTGTATTCGCTGGAAAATTCCACAAGACTTCATTTTCTCATGAAGTCAAATGCTAGTGATTCAATTTGAGATTGGAGAAAGGAGACTTCTAGAGAGAATGTGAGGACTTCTGTAATTGAAGCTTGCTTATGGGGTTATTATTGTTTATTATTTTCTTTTTTTTCTTTTTGCTTAGTTTGATTTTTTTTCAAATTACATATTATGAAAGTTTTTCAATATTTATTCCCTTGTGTATTTATAAGTTACAAATTTTTCTACCTGCCTCCCTTCCCACTCCCTCCATTCATTGATCAACAGTCTGGTAAAAGTCATACATGTACATTTGTGTTTAACATGCTTGCATATTAGTTATTTTTTGTGTATAAGGAATGAAGACTAAGGGAAAAGAAAGAAAACCATGGGTGTCCTTCATTTTCAAAGGCAATTGATTACATGAGTCATATTTTGACTGCTGTGTGAATTGGATTAAGTGAGGCTATGTTGCCGAAAGTCTTCAACTTTACTCTCTCTTCCTGAATCAGTGAAGTCCAGTGACCAGACAAAAGACAGGATGACTGGCTATGACTCAAGATGCATTGGATGACCTTGGCATCTTTGATATCTGACCAAATTCTAAGTGATCCAGAACACCTGTTTCAGCTACCTTCATGGTCAGGTACAAATTGTTCTAATTTGTCTTTCATTTCGGGGAGTATTCAAATACTTGAGGCAGATTTCCTTCTAACTCACTGTATGGTTTATTGATTAATTCAACTGACTTAGGCCATCTTCTGAGACAATATAATGAATGTGGACACTATGTACGCTACACTCTTTGGAGTCAAAAGTGAGAGTTGTATGTAAGGTGGATAAGCAACCCTGGAAAGTCCTCTTACACCAGAACCTAGTCTTCCTGGAACATTACATACACTTCTGATATTAGGTGCCATGTGTTGGGACCTGAGAGGATTCTGAAAGTGTGGTGATAGTCTCTGGGAACTCTAGAAACTGTAAACAATTCTGATGTTGTCACAGAAAACAAGTCATGAAGATATCCAAGACCCAGTGGAGCTGTGGAGAGATAGCTGAGGATCCCAAGTGGAAGGGTAGGCAGTGAGAGGATGATGTTCCTGACATTCATCTTGTTGCAGAATAATATTATACTTTCTTTTATTTTGGAGTAGTAAGTTCAGAGAAATTAATTTCCTAAGCTTAATTAGAAATGGTGATGATAGGGACAGCTGGGTGGTACAATAGATGGAGCTTCTGGAATCTGGAGAACCCCAGTTCAAATCTGGTTTCAGACACCTGAAACACTAGTTGTGTGACATGGATAAATCACTTAACTCCGCTTAAAAAATGGATTCATTAATCTGCATATAAGGATCCCTATGAACCACAGAATTTAGTTTTAAAATGTTTTTATTTATTTAATTAAATTTTCCCCAATTATATTTTAATCTGGTTGTAGTATACTTCTGTCCTAAATCATTTAGGTGGATGGAGAGAGATAAGATTATATTTGTTTAGGTTTTTCTCTATCTTGTACCTTTTATTTTCTTTAGTTTATGATATGGTTGTTGTATGCATCAAATGAGATAACATGATTGAGACATTCCTCTACTTCTGGGAATCTACAAATTTGAGGAATTATTCTCCAAAACCTATAGAAAGCTTTCTGTTATCAAGCATACTATGTATGTTAACTTTGTTAACTAGGCTATTACATAATGATGAGTGATAAGAAGGAAGGAATCAATCATTTATTAAACATCTACTATGTACCAGTCACTGTGCTAGATTATTATTCTCATTTTGTAGTTGAGGAAACTGAGGTAAATAGAGGTTAAGTGACTTCATACAGTCAGTGAGTGTTTGAGACTAGATTTGAACATTTTCCCAAGTTCTCTATCAGTTGTTCTATATACTGGGCCCCCTCGTTGCTGTTAGGATAAGGCTATTGAGATGCTATATTAGTCATCAAATTAAGATTAAATACTGTTTTCTGTACTTTTTGTGAAAAAAAATTATTGCTATATTCTAATCCTTTAAAGAATAGAAATTCAAATATATTAATTGAATATGTGCTCTTCTTAGTATTCTTCATATGTTACCTTCATTTAATGATTGGTAAGTTTATGTTTAATTTTATGGGCTTGTATTTCACTATATTTTCTTTACTTTTAATTTTTCCTACTGCTTTTATTTCCTTATTTTAAAAATTAAATTATTTTTCCAACTAATGAGAATTTTCCCCTTTCTTTTCAACTTGTTGCTTTTGCCCTTCTTTGTATTCTCAGCACTTAGCACAATGCCTAATTAATAACTTTCTTAATTTATTGATTGATTATCTCTTCACTCTGACCTATACCACTTCTTTCTACTAATAGAGCCACTGTGTATTCTTTTACCTGTTTCTTGAATGCAATCATCCTAAGGTCTTTCTAGATGGGAGGCCTACTAGATGACTACACAATTTTTTCTTCAATCAGAGAGGTCTATTCAAAGCTAGGTTTTGAATCTCCTTTACTTCGGACATACAAAGTTGGATCTCTTCAAGGTGGTTAAGCACTGCCATATTTCCTCCTCCACAGCCAACCTTAGCTGCATTGCTGTATCTCTTTTCCTTTCTGGGTTTGATCAGGATCAATGTCATCTACCCCTCTTGGAATGTGGAGAATTCAAGATTGAGTTCCTGCTTCCAGGAGACATAGTAGTCTAAACCTGAAACAGAAACCTGCCAATTTGCTTGTGCCAAGAGTTCCTGGTATGTGTGGTGTATAGGGCAAATGGGAATTTTAGTTACATTGTTTCTTCAATGCTACTTAGTAAGATTTTTGTCTTATGCTATGTTTTTAGTGAGCTTTGATCATTTCAGTTTTAATCACTATTTTGGTGCAGTTTCCCTTTCTTTTGATTGTCTGGGTTGGAGGAGGGAGTCTGAAAATGGTTATTTTTCTCTCTCGTTAGTCCTTGACCTCTCTTCCAATATTTTCTCTAAAGCTTGTCCCTTTTAATGATGAAATAAAGTATTAATCTAATTAATTAATTAATACAATCTTTTCTGCATAGTCTAAGGATGAATCAATTTTCATCCCTTGTCTAAAGAGTTTATGTAACTGAACCATCTGGTCCATTCCCTTCTTTATCATTGCCAACTTTGCTTGGCCACTATTTATCTCCCTCCAGACAAGAATACATACTTTTTATATATTCTACCATGATACCCAATAGAGCATGAGATCAACTCTGCATCTTATGTAAATAGGAGTTGTGTGCCTCTCAGAAGTGTTTAATTAAGATAACTTCTCATAGACTATAGTGCTTTTATGGTATAAATTCAGAACATTGCCTATTGCATGGAATCCTTTATGACAATCCCAAGCTATTAGGATTATTTCTTTTAATGAATGAAGCAAAATAATTAAACTCTTCTCAATGGGAACTTGTTGTCTTATTTTCTTCTGTATTTCAAAGTAATTTTCAAAGTAATTAATTCAAAATTTTCAAAGACTAAATTTTTTTACCAGCTTCTCATACTGCATCCATTTATTTTTTCCTTTTATGGTTTTTAGAATCTAGACAGCAACATCAAAAAACAAATTCAATTTAATGGTAATTCAGGCACCAAGAATATATAGATAAAAAAATCTCCATGGTTTCTGTGTTCATGGAAAACGTTTTTTGTTCCAGCTTGATTTTTATCAGTGTGAGAAATACTTCACTGATAAAGACTGATAACTCATCTATAACTTATAATTTTAACTGCCTGTGACAAATGATTTGTCTATGATCATACAATGACTGTGTGTCAGAGGATAGATTTGAACTTAGGCATTCTAAACTCAAAAGAGTTTCTGTTATTTACTAACTAGGTCCCAATAGGTGCTGGAGTGCTCAGCAGAAGACTCTAAATGTCTAACCTTCCTGATAGCTCTCTTTTCCCCACCTGAATAGATGGTGATTTTCCCATCTTCTCCCTCTCAGAAGGGAAACATGAAGCACTGTTCCACAATAACTTCCCAGTCCATCCTTCATTGCTCACTGGTTATGGATCAGAACCCTTCAGTTTCCTTTCCCCTTTTCTTTGGGAGGAAGATAACTTCTCATACTGCTTGATTGTTAGGGAGTCACAAACCACACTCCTGTAAGTTAGAGTTCCCCTGGGCATTGCTATCCTTTCATTTTAACATTTGGCCCTACTAAATTTTCATATCATATATTCTCCAAACTTTCAAGGGGTGCTGCCATCTGGCATGCCATTATATCCTAAGAGCCCATGGGCTTGCCAGCCTCACTATTATTGTACTTTAAGTACCACCAGACCTTTTCACCTTCCCTTCATGTGTTTTCTTCCCTATTAAAATTTAAATCAAGGAAACCGTCACTTTTCTATTTATATCTCCACACTTGTGAATTTGGTCATTCAGTTATGACTTTTCAAACTTTCCATTGTTCACTAATCAACTCTTGCAATTTTAAAATATCTATAATATGACAAGAATGTGATTCATGCTTGATAGAGATCAAATCAACCTTACCTAGATGGTCATCTTTCTGGTGTGTTTTCTTTCAATTCAGACAAGTGTCTTTGATGCAACCAATATTGTTGAATCATTCTACTACTATGTCTCTCTGGTTCAGGTGTGATTTTAGATTTCCTGAAGGTTATGACCCTTGGAATATGAAGTTTATAAGATCTGAAAAGCTAGGACAACTTTGAATATGAACCCAGTAGCAAGTCAAACCTGTTCTGCCAAGAGCAGTTTGACTAAGTATAGAGAAAACTATCACCATCTAGTTTCTCTTCTGATTCCAAGGGACTTTCTATGGCTTTGCCAAAGAAAGTTTCTTTTTAATATTCTTTTGCTATATTTATTTTTCAGTTAATAGTATTTTACTTTCAACAATTACATGTAAATAGAGTTTTCACTATTCATTTTTGTAAGATTTTGAGTTTCACATTATTCTCCCTCCCTCCTTCCCTTGTCTGTTTTCTCCCCAAGACAGTAAGTAATTTGATATATATGTATATATTTACATGTATGTAAATATACACACATATCACAATTATTTTAATATTTCCATATTAGTCATGTTATGAAAGAAGAATCAGACCAAAAAGGAAAAAACATCATGAGGAAGAAAAAAAACTCTAATTTTTAAAAAGTGAAAACAGTATGCTTTGGTCTTCATTTAGACTCTAAAGTTCTTCTCTGAATGTGGATGAAATTTTCAACAAGGCCTTTTGGAATTATCTTTGATCACTTATGGCTGAGAAGAGCTAAGTCTATCATAACTGATCATCACACAATGTTGTTGTTACTACAGGTATTGTTCTCCTGGTCCTGCTTGCTTCACTAAGCAGCAGCACTTGTAGGACTTTCTAGGTTTATTGAAATCTGCTTACACATGACTTTTTTATAGAACAATAGTATTCCAATTCACATTCATATACTACAACTTGTTCAGTCATTCCCCAATTTATGGGCATCCCCTCAATTTCTATTATTTGCCAACACAAAAAAGAGCTACAGTGAATATTTTTGAGCATGTAGGTTCTTTTCCCTTTTTTATGATGTCTTTGAGATAAACACCTAATAGTGGTATTGCCAGATCAAAGGGCTATGCCCTGTCAATGCAAGGTGCTTTTGTTGTTGTTGTTGTTGCTGCTGCAGTTAATATGTAGATGCTTTTACTCCTATGGCCTTTGCTGATTGGTGAGTTCCTGTATAAAAACTTGAGAAAGAAACACACAGCCACTCTCACTTCTCTGTTGCCTTCATTCCTGACTCACCAGATTTTATACCTTTCTCTGTGCAGGTTCCTCCCCCCTGCCCCAAGCTTTTCAACTCTTTTATGTCTTATTTTCTCCCATTAAAGTCTATGCTCCTCAAGGAGATAGAGATTCTTCTTTTGTGGAGGAAGAGACTTGGATTTATGTTCCCAAATGTTTGCATAATGTTGGGCATTATGGATACAAACTATTTATACTACCCATCTATCTATCTGTCTATCTATCTATCTATCTACCTACCTATCTCTATCTCTGTCTATCTAGTTATCATCATCATCAGCATCATCATCTTCATCATCATCATCTGTCTGCTGCAACTTGCCCACAACAGCATATCAACCAAATCACAATACATGGATTCAAGTCCTATTTCTGGCTTAGTTTATGGTACCCAAAGTCAATCTTTTAACCTTTTCATTTCCTAGGTAATTCTTTAAAAGTCTATGTTGTAGATCATTTGCTGATCTACACTAGTAGAGGACATTCTTTACATTAATGAAAATATAGGACTGGAAAAAAATAAAATTGATCCTTGATCACTCCTGAATTCTCATTAAAAGATGGAAGAAGGTATGGTCAGATTTATACTTTACAAATTTAATTTTATACTTTACAAAAATAACTTTAGCATATGAGGTGGAATGGAAGATGCTTAAGGCAGAAAGAGATGATATAAGATTTTTGCAATAATCCAGGAACGACCTAATGAGGAACTAGTTATGGTTGCATGAGTTGAGAGAAGGAGGCATGTTGGTGAGATGTTGTGAAGGTAGATCTAGCAATGGATTGCATATGTGAGATGAATGAGAGTGAGGATTTAGGATGATGTCCAATTTTTGGGACTGGATGACTGGGAGAATGGTAGATATTAATAGGGAAGTTGCAAATGGGGAGGAGTTTGGAAGGAAAAATAATGATAAGCTCTTTTTTAGTCATATTGAATTTATGATCATTCCAGACCATTTAATTGAACATATCAAAGTAGCATAGACTAAAGTTGGACATACAGAGGTGGGAATCATCAGTATGGAGATAATAATTGAATCTGTGAAAGTTGATGATATCACTTATGAGATGAAATAGAGCAAAAATTGGAGGGGTTCAAAGCCAGAGTCATGGGGGAGATATCCATAGTTATGTTTGTGACATGATGGAACAATCAGCAAAGAAGACTAAAAAACAGTGGGTGAATGGATAAGAGGAGAAGGAGGAAAGAGTCGTGTTATGAAAAATTATAGAGAAGGGAGTATCCTGAAGAAGGTGTCAAAAACAGCAGAAAAGTCATGGAAACTCAAGATTGTGAAAAATCCATTCTCTTTGGCAATTTTGAGATCACTGGTAACTTTGGAGGTAACAGTTTCAGTTGAATTAAAAGTCAGATTACAGAGGTTTACAAGAGAGTGGGAAGTGATGAAGGCAACAATTATAGATGACTTTCTGAAGGACTATAATGAATCTATGATATCATTGATGTGAGCATTGATATGGCTTGCTATTTTATATCCCTTGTTGCTCTTGCAACAGTACCAGTAGATTAAAAAACAGAGTTCTTTGCTGAGTTCACTTTGCATCCCTATCAGCCTTTGCAAAACCTTTTTTTTCCTAGAAATGCTTCCCTGTGTGTCTTCAGAATTTTATTTTTGAGTTTGACATCCATTTAGATTAACATTCATTTTTGTGTTTGAATGTATGAGAACCTACCTCCTTTCTTTGAACACTTTAAAAATCTGCTTTCCAAAAATATAGGGTGAAAAGTAAATTATTCCCAGATTTCTCCCTTCTATCATAAATTCTATTTTGGAATTATGTCTTCCCTACAAAGTTCCCATCATTGCATTCCAGTGACTTGCTTCTCCTTGTTAAAAAATTAAATTCCTAGAAGGACTTATTTTTGCTTCCTTCACCTTTTAAAATATACAATAATTATTATAGAAGTCAAGATATTATTGAATGCACTGAAACATACATTAGGACTAGTGATTCTTGAAGGCTTTATATTTTGAACTCATTCAGAGGTGTATGGAGGAATTTTGTTCTAATTATTCCCTGTAGGAAGGTGGAAGAATGGAAGAATTGTTGTCTATATATGAATGCACATGTATAGCATAGGCTATTCAGTCTTATAATTTGCAAACTGTACCTATTGATGCAATGATGGCCTTCTCTCCCTTCTCTCTCTCTCTCTCTCTCTCTCTCTCTCTCTCTCTCTCTCTCTCTCTCTCTCTCTCTCTCTCTCTCCCCCCCATCAAAGTCTCTGGCTTACTGAGTTGTCAATCAGCATATCAGCATCAAGACAGCCAGTTATTATTTTAATTGGGTGTTGTTTCCCTGCTGGGTAACCTAATGCTGACTGACAGCTCAGTCATCCAGTGACAGGCTGCACTAGAAAATGCTCCCTATGTTCTTCCCTCTATTGCTTCAACACAAGAAAAAAGTCCTGATAAAACACCAAGTAGTGCATGAAATGTACAAAGCAACAAAGAATAATAAAGATGAAATAATGAAACTGTTAAGCATCAAGAGCTGAACTCAAATCACTTAATAACAGGGACAGTATCCCATCATAAAACAGAATAATTTTGTCCCTTGAATACTGCTGTCTCATTACCAATTCTATAGAATATCTATCCTTTCAATAAGAATATTAAAAGAATCAGGTTCCACCCATGGAGGCAGTGCTGGAACTTGAGATGGTACTAAAGCAATTCCTTTAGGAAAATAAAAGATTTTGTTAAACAGCATCTGACATAGAACCTTATGAAGCTCATAAAGAGAATGTAGCTTGGCTTTCAGGAAGGTATGATTTCAGCAGCATTCTTTAAAGAGACTAGAAATTATTAGTAGCTTGAACAGTGTGGTTTGTCTGTATTCACACGGTATTATCTTTTTTGGCACATATTTATTGTTTCCCACTTGGCAAACAATAAAATTTTATTTAATGAATTATCTGTTCATATGGTACATAAAGATTGTCTCCTTTATAATTCTGCCACTTGCTTGTTGGCTTTCTTTGAAAACATTGTTCATATTATCTTGCTTTTAAAGAAATTATACTGGCATCTAGACCTTGCAGTCTTGATCTTTTAAACATTAAAAATTCTTTATTGAATTACTCAATCATATTTTGCAGCACAATCTCTGAGTAGCATGCTGCTAGTGATCAGAGATCTGCCAATAAGGTCTCTTCACATATCATTTTTGTATTTCATCTGCATTTCCTCCCCTCTCTGTTTGACAAAACTATCAGTGATATTATATCATGTGTTTTTTGGAATAACCATTCTGTGGAAATTGAATTTGGAGAGAGTACTAAAGTTTATTACCCCCAAATCTGTATATTGTAATGGCTCCATATTGTAATGGGGCTGTATCATCATAGAACATTTTAAGAAGAAAGCATCTTTCTAATGGTCAGTGTTAGTGCCTGTTGAGTGAATTGCATGTTGGCATTGGCATGGTTAGCATCCATCTCTCCACAATACAACAAAAAGAGATGGTAGTTGTGAAGGATTTGACTGAATTTTCATGTTTTTCTGTTTCTAAACTTCCTTCAGCTTTGTTTTTCCAATTAACTACAAATGTCAGGTCATTAGTAAAAATGTGAACCCTTAACTTTCTATATATATTTATTTCCCAAGGAAAAGAGCAATACCCCTTTTTAAAAAAACTGGGGTAGATTTAATGCACATAACTATAAAAATTCTATATGAAAGATCAGTGCTACACTATGAATGAACACATCACTCCCACAGCAATTATCTTTAAAATTCTGTTTATATAATAAAATGACTGACTCAATTTTGGGGAAAACATTGACTCCAAATGATTATGAACTATTATGTCAAAGCTTTCCACCAAAAGAAAAAATTAAAAAAGAAAGGAGAAAGAAAATTAACCCTGAATCAAATGAATGACAATAAAAGTCTAAACAAAATAGGCCAAACAGAGAAAATGTGAGAATACACTTTAGTTAAATAAAACAGACAAGCAAGCAAGCATGTTTCTTGCTTTTAAAATGATTATTTTTAGGGGTGGCTAGATGGTGCAGTGGATAGAACCACCAGCCCTAGAGTCAGGAGTACCTGAATTCAAATCTGGCCTCAGAAACTTAATAATTGCCTAGTTATGTGACCTTGGGCAAGTCACTTAACCCTATTGCCCTGCAAAAAAAAATGATTATTTTCTTTCAAATTGCAATAGTTTATGGATTCATACCCTCAAATAGATTGAGGCATTCTGAAGATATTGCAGCTGGGATATTTTTTCAAATATTTTAGTTACTCTTTGTAGACACTGTACAATTGGAGGTTTATTGATAAGATAGGTAAAGATAATGTTCATTTTCCCCCATATTTGAACCTATATTGGAATAACAGACCTTTATATAATATTATAAAGTTTGCAAAATATCTTATACATTTATATTGTATATATGCCTCACAAAAATTCTATTTAGTAGATATCAAAGAGGGGTGAGTGGGAAGTAGGCAGAAGATGGGTACTTAGAATGGAGCAATGATGTTTAGAGATATGCTGGCAGGGAGAAAGAATGAGAAGGAAGCCCTCACTTCCTTCTTTAAATGAATAATCTGAAAGGAAGGCTCCAATGTCTAATCTTCACTTTCTCCTGTCAGAGGAAGGAGTACCAGGGGTAGAGAGTAACACTGAAGCTCCAGTCTGATCCCATCATTTCTTTTTTTTCCTCACATTTAAAAAGTGGTTCATCCAAACTCTCCAGCAGAACAATTGTGCCTGACAGTATAAACATTATTCTACAATCTCAGGCTCCCATCTCAGGAAAGGAAGTGCTAAGTTTGTGTACAATTACTCAGTTGTTCTTTTAGTCTACTGAAAAGAGTAGTTCAGTGATCTTTTCCTATAGATTTAAAAAAGCTGATAAAAAATTTTAAATTTTGATAGCTCTAATTTGTTTTGATACAAGAGATTTTTTCCAATCAACACTGAAAAACCTTGGTTGCTTTGGTTGCCCTGGCAAGGAACATTCATCAAGAATTAGGCATCATCACAAGATAGCACATGTCGCTTTCATCTTTTTGCAATTTATCATTTTTTAACAAAAAGGAAGAGTGTGTGCGCTCTAATATTGACAGTAATTGACATTTTCCCCATCCATCACTCTGATATTTAAGCAGAGTTTATTACTGTTTTTTGAAGTACTGTTAGGTCCATAGGCTCATAGATTAAGAGCTAGAAACTAAAAGTCATCATGTTGCAATTACTTCATATATTGCTATATGTATAATTCTCTCTTCATGTCTTACAAGTCTTTCCAGGTTTCTCTCAATTCATCACATTCTTTATTTCTTGTGGTATGATGATATGATGATTTCATTCGGATGCCACAATTTGCTTAGACATTTCTCAATATCTATAATTCCTGTTTTCTCTGTGTGCTCAAAGTAACTTTTTATGGATTGCAACTCTGAAACATGTCACCTCTCTACTCAATAGTATCCAGTGATATTACCTCTAGGATTATATTTTAACTCCCTTCTTTGGCATTTAAAATTTTTCATAACCTTGCTACGCTCTACAGTTTTGCATGGAAAATATAAATGGGGTATACTGTGGAGTGAGAGTTCATAAAACTTGACAATTGGTTCAATATGGGGGAATAAGAGAGCATGAAGAGACATGAATAACTTTTTTTTTTTAGATTTTTGCAAGGCAATGGGGTTAAGTGGCTTGCCCAGGGCCACACAGCTAGGTAATTATTAAGTGTCTGAGATCGGATTTGAACCCAGGTACTTCTGACTCCAAGGCTGGTGCTCTATCCACTGTGCTATCTAGCCACCCCTGATGAATAACTTTCAAGATTGCAAATGTGAGAGAATGGAAAAATGGTGACATCTTCAAAAGATTTAGCTTTAGGTGGGAATAATATGACTATCATTTTGTATATTTAGAATTTAAGATATGGGCATATCCAACAGGCAGTTGGTGATGTGGTGATATTGCTATTCCTGATGCTATCAGGAATAATATGAAAGATACATAAATAGTTTGAGTTAAATATGTTGAGATGATAATTGAATCCATGAGATCTACTTAGATTCCCAGGAGTGTAGAGTGATGAGAGAAGATCCAGGACAGAATATTGGAAAACACTCATGTTTAAGAGCCAAAAAATGAATAATGATTCGAAAAAGGAATTTGAGGAGTTGTCAGAAAGATAGAAGGTAAATCGGGAGAAAATAATGCCCAAAAAGGTGAAGGTGGAGAGAATAAAGAAGAAAGGGTGATGTTCAACAGAATCAAAAATAAAAAGAGAAACCAAAGTAGATAAGAAAGGATAATCAGATTTAGCAATTAAGTAAATATTGGTAACCTCCCTGGTTAGTTTCATCAATGTAATAGTGGCGAGGTAGAGAAGTAGAGGCAATGATTATGGATAATTTTATAGGAGTTTATGAAATGGACAGCTTGAAAGCAGGTCTATGTCTTGTGAAATAAAGGATTTTTTTTCTTGTTAAGAATGAACAAAACTTGAGAATATTTATGGGAAGTAGGAAAGTAGGATAGAGATAACAGATAAGGACAGACTAAAAATGAATGAATGAATGAATGAATGAATGAATGAAAAAGATTACAGAGGAGGCAAGTGCTATGAGGATCTGGAGAGACAGACTCAAAAGCACAAAAAAATAAGGGTTATATTTGGAAGTCTTTTCAAACAAGTCATCTATGATCATGATCTCCACTTCCATAACTTCCTTCTTAGTCTTTTTTCATTTCTGTATGGCTTCTGATCCTACAATTAAAGTGAAACTATTCTTTTCAAAATAACCAATAATATCTCAACTGCTAATTACAATGAACTTTTTTTTTTGTTTTGTTTTGTTTTTGGCAAGGCAATGGGGTTAAGTGAATTGCTCAAGGCCATGCAGCTAGACAATTCTTAGTGTTTGAGTTAGGATTTCAACTCAGGTCCACCTGACTCCTGGGTCAGTGCTTTAGACACTGCACCACCTAGCTGCTCCAGCAATGAATTTTTTAGCATTTGCATTCTACTTTATGTGTTTTTGATACTGTCAGTCATGTGCTCCTCCTGTATATGCCTATATAGATACATACAAACCTTTTGGGGAGTTTGGGGGGGAAGAAACCTGTGATTTAACCAAGGAAGATGACAACCCTGTCTATGATTTAATAAATGAGTGATAGGTCTTTATAACCAATGTCATATTGCTTACTCTTTTAGGGAGAAGGAAGGTAAGGAAGGGAGAGAGAAACTTTGAAACTCAATTTTTTTTTGCATTTGTTTTTATAATTTTCCAATTCCATGCAAATATAGTTTTCAACCTTCTTTCTTTTACAAGCTTTTGAGTTCAATATTTTTTCTACTACCCTTCCTTCCCTCCCCCTTCTCCATGGCAGCAAACAATTTGATAAAGGTTGTATAAATACAATTTTTTTAACAGTTTCATATAAGAATCATGTTTGATAGAAGAATTAAAACTAAGGAGAATAAACCCTGGAAAGGAAAGGAAAAAAAAACATAATAGAAATGTTAAAAAGTGGACATAGTATGCTTTGCTCTGCTTTCAGAATTTATAGCTTTTTCTCTGAATGCGGATGTTATTTCCTTAACAGATCTTTCAGGATTGTCCTTAATCCCTGAACTGCAAGTTGCTTCCATCATAGTTGATCATCTCACAATGTTCCTGTTAATGTGTACAATGTTCTCCTAGTGCTCACTTCACTCCTAGTTCTACTCACTTCATTCACTTCACTCACTTAATTTTTGCAAGTCTTTCCAAGTTTTTCTGAAGGCAGGACATTCTTTATTTCTTAGAGAACAATAGAACTTCATAACATGCTTATACCATAATTTGTTTATTCCTCCCATAATCGATGGGTATTATAAGGAATACTTCATAACATTTCACAAAATCATCTATTACTTAGCCTTAGCTTTACAATAGTTTTGTCCTTCCTTGTCCCTTTTAATTAGATTTTTTTGCTTTTGTTTTGTTTGAGATAAGGTTTGCTACCCCTGCTTTTCTTTTTACTTCAGCTGAAGAGTAATATCTTTTTCCTGTGTGTATCTCTCTATTTCAAATGCGTTTCTTGTAAACAACACATTGTAAGATTTTGTTTTTTTAATCACCTCTGCAATCCACTTTTACTTTCTAGGATAATTCATCCCTTTCACATTCATGGTTAAATTACTAATTCATTTTCCCCATCCATCCTATCTTACCCCTCTTTATATGTTTTTCTCTCTTTTCCCCCTTATTCTTCTTCATCAGTGATTTGCTTCTAATTGCTGTATTTCTCACCTACCCTATCTTCTACCACCCCTCTTCCCTTTTCTTCTCCCTTTCCCTTTCCCTTTTTCTTTTTTTACTTTAGCTTTAACTTTACCTTTACTTTTACATATCCCTACTTCCCTGTAGTTTTGAATAAGTTTCTAAACCCATTTATGAACATAGGTTATTCCCTTGAGTCGAATCTACTGAGATTTATTTAGTTCTCATACTCTCCCTTCTTTCTCTTTACTATAATAGGTCCTTTGTGTTCATCATGTGGAGCTATTTATTCTCTAATGCGTTGATCTGTTATATACTCTTTATTCATGACTTAATTATTTTATACCTCTCTTGTACCCACACCCTCTGTTAAAGTATGCTACGTTCAACTGTCCTGTTAAAAGTACAGTTCTCAAGAGCCATAAGCATCCTTTCCTCATAATCAATTTAATCTCACATCTTCTTATGAACAATCTCTTCAACTGTCCCAATATAATACAGTGTTTAAGAGTTAAGAGTTTGATCACATCATAGTTAATTTATGTAAACAAGCCATTTTTAAGTTCCCTCCCTTCCACTGACTGAATAGGAATTCAATTCTCAAGAATTAAAAGTTTGATCACATCACAATCAATTTATATCCACATCCTCTTTCTAAATATTTTTCCTTTCAATTGTTCTAAGAGAAATACATTTCTCAAGAGTTGTCTAACATTCCACTCCCCTCCCACTTCCATTCACCTTTTTGTGCATCTCTTGAGTCTTGTATTTGAAGATCAAATTTTCTGTTCAGTTCTGGTCTTTTTATCAGGTAAGTTTCAAAGTCCTCTATTTCATTGAAAGACCATCTTTTCCCCTGAATGAATATGCAGAATTTTTCAGGATAGTTGATTCTTGCTTGTAATCCAAGATCTTTCTGTAATATCATATTTTAGGCACTTCAATCCTTTAATGTTGAAGCTGGTAAGTCCTATGTAATCCTGACTGAGGTTCTCTGGTATTTAAATTGCTTCTTTTGGCTGCTTGCAGTATTTTCTCTGTTAGCTGAGAATTCTGAAATTTGGCTACAATATTTCCTTGGAGTTTTTAATCTTTCTGGGATTTGATCTATAGATTCTTTCAAGGACTATGTTAGCTTCCTGTTCTATGATATTAGATCACTTTTCCATGATAATTTACAGCATGAAATTGTCCAGACTCTTTTTCCTGATCTTGACTTTCAGATAGATCAATAATTTGTAAATGATCTCTTCTGGATATGTTTTCCAGGGTCAGTTATTTTTCCTAAGAGGTAAATTGGCATTTTCTTCTAATTTTTCAGCTTTTTAGTTTTGTTTGATAGAATCTTGGTGGTTCAAAGTTGTTTAGAGAAAAACTATAGGAGGTTTATGTCATCATTTTCTATCAGAGAAGTCTCAGAACTGCATCTTAGGGGACTGGGACTTGTCAAAGCAAAATGAATTTTAACCTTATATTTCTTTCCACCCCCCCACCCAAAAGATTCTTGTTATTGTTGTTCAGTCATTTTCAGTCATGTCTGATTCTAGTTGATCCAATTTGGCCTTTTCTTGGCAAAGATACTGGCGTGGTTTGTCATTTCTTTTTGCAGTTCATTTTTCAGATTCAGAAGCTAAACCAAATGATGTTAAGAGACTTGTCCAGGATCCCACTGATAGTAGGTATCTGAGGCTAGATTTGAACTCCAGGTCCAACCCTCTATCCATTGTGCCACTTAATTTTTAGAAATGTTTTCCAAGAAACTTTAATAGTTCCCTGTTGCTTCTAGGATTAAAATATAATTCCTCTCTTTGGAAGGATGAGGCATATATTTATGGACATGGTCATGAAGGAATCTGCTTTGCTTGGTAATGCATGTTTGTTAAGAGAGTTTCATTTATTCATCATTCATTCATCACAATGTAATGTAGGCTGGGTAGCAGCAGGTTAGTTAATTCTAAAAAAATAAAATAAATTAAAATTTAATTTAATTTAAAAATGAATCTAAACTGGATTAATATCAATTCTGTCCATTTTATAGGGTATTTGATCTAATGAGGTAGAAGGAAGAAGTCATGATTCTAAGGATTTCTATGAATCTTTTTGCCACATGCAGCAACTTAGATTTTATCCAAAGGTCATTTGAAACAGATTCAATCCCTAAACTTACTTTTTTCAGAGACAATCCAAGATCTTTACATATTTGCCTATATTGATTTTGTTAAAATCAGAGCTACCCACAAATAGAGGAACAGCCTTTCCAAATTTAAACAGTTTATTAGAGAAGTTCCCTAGCCCTGTTGTTATCTAGATTTAAATGAATGTCTCAAACCTACACCTCATTCTTCAAAATCCCTGGCAGCAATTTAAAAAAAATTTCCTCCCAAGTAATAACAAGATATAATTCTAACTTTAAAAAACCCCTCAAAATGTTGATCTACTTATTATATAAGTGGACTAAAGACAGATGGAGAAAAGCACAAGTGAAACAATAAATTCATTCAAACAACAATTATTTACTAAATGTTTACTATGTGTAAGATGAAAGACACATGGTGAGGTAGATAGGAAGTAAAGAAGACTTGGATCTGGCTATGTGATCCTTGGCAAAAGAGTCTCTAAGACAATTCAGTTCTCTAAGATGATGAGTTGAAGAACATTTGCTAATTTGCAGTTGTATAGATTGATAAAATCTGCTAAGAAATAATAGGATTAACTTTTCCCTCCCTCCCCATGACATTATGCTAAAGACTTAAAGATTTAAAAAAGCAAAAAATATTACAAAATTATCACTGACATAAGGAAGCCTGAGAAATGCAAAGTATAGTCAAATAAACACAAAAGAATTTGAGGAATTTGTCATGTTGAGAAAATATAAATAAGTCCTGTGATTCTGAAAAGAATTTTCATATCAGTTTATGAGACAGTATCTTCATCTACATGAGATTTTACATGTGTGCTGAATCTAACTTGAAAGAATTATTAATAATAACATCCATTATCTTTATAACATCCTACATCTGAGAATCTTAAGACTCCACACAAACATGACCTTGATAAAGCTCACAATACCCATGTGAGGTGTGAAGTGACAAGCATTATAATTTCCAGTTTCCCTCACCAGGAAAATAAGATATAAGAGGATGAGCAATTTGTTGAAGGTCAATCCAGGAAAATAAGACAGCTCTCTTTACTGCAGTGCCTTGGTCTAAGAATAGCTAGAATTCCAAAAAACTATGCAATACTCCAAGGCACATATGCAAAACTAGTTAACTTTTTTGCAACAACAATAGCATTATAAAGAAGAACAACTTTGAAAGACTTGAAAACTTGACTCAAAGAATGGACATTCATAATCCCAAAAGACCTATAATGGAGATGATACCCAGAGAGAGAGAGAGAGAGAAAGGAGGAACTCAAAGTTCAAGATAAGACACAATTTTTGGACATGACCAGAGGTGTTGTTGCTTGTTTGACTATGAATATTTATTATGAAAGTTTCATTTATTCATTCATTTAAAAAGTTAGTTCATTGGAAATTAGGGAGTAAGAGAGAAAATATTAATTTAAAAGTAACTGAATTTAAAAAACTAAACTAAGCTAAAATAATTTAACTACTATAATTGAACTGCTTAGTCCATTCAGTTAAACAACTTATTTCATTGAATTAGGAGAATTGAAGGGCATTTTATAGCCTGATTTACTACTTATTTGTTCAAAACATATATTGTTCTGAGTAAAAGAATTCTGGTTCTGTTTTGTTGTTATTTCTCTCTTGCAGTACCTCAAAGAAAATTTTCAGTGAGTTGCACCTCCATACCAATTTCTTTGCAATTCATTTCTGGGCAAGAGCTTAGAAAGAAGTGTTGAAACATACTGTAGAGATTGTTAGGAACTTTTCCAACTGAGTTGAGAAAAAAAAAATCACTCCAAAAGCAATCTACCATTTAATCAGCTGCCATATGATGGAATGGACTATTTCAATTTACACTTTCAACTGCCATGTTTAAAGGCAAGTGAGGCCTCATCATGATGAAGAAGTGACTGGGAGGTGGGTCATCTTGAACATTCATGACAACATAGCACAATTTCTGGCAGGCCTTGGTGATAGGTTAACTTTCTTATGTGTCTATCTTTTGAGGGTAAACCTTTACTTTGAAGAAGAAGATCAGCCCCTAGGTGACATTTTTTTTTTTGGAGAGGGATCATATCAACCCATACAGGATATCTACTAAGTCAGGGAAGGGAAGTGATTTTTATTGGTTGGGGAAATTGTCTACAATGAGAAAAGCAAGGATTATCAAACAATATCTGGTACACAATAAGCACTTAATATTGTTTGTCTATCTATGAACAGTCTACCTATTATTGATCTCTCCGAACTTATTGGAGGACATTTCTTCAAAAGTAATCTAGTTCAACCCATGCCTGAATGAGGTTGCAAAAAAATATAAGAGGATGAGCAATTTCTTCAAGATCAATCCAGGAAAATAAGACACAGCTCGCTTTACTGCAGTGCCTTGGTCTAAGAATAGCTAAAATTCCCCCAAACTATGCAATACTCCAAAGCACATATACAAAACTAGTTAATTTTTTTTTTTTGCAGCAGTGGTGTCAAACTTGAACAGAAATGGGACCAAATAAATCAAATATAAGATTACTTCAGGCTACATATAGATAGTTTTAAAATATAATATTACCCATATTTTAATGTATTTTGTTAAATATTTTCCAATTATATTTTAAATTGGTTTGGGCCATATTTAAGAGTATTGTCACCTGCATAATGTCAATGGATCATGTGTTTGATACCTCTGCTTTTTGGCAACCCCTTTAAAAGGTCATTCAGAGGCAGCTAGATGGCACAGTGAGGGGCAGCTAGGTGGCACAGTGACTAGGGCACTGGCCCTGGAGTCAGGAGGACCTCAGTTCAAATCTGGCCTCAGACACTTAACAATTATCTAGCTTTGTGACATTGGGCAAGTCACTTAACCCCATTGCCTTGCCAAAAAAAACCTAGAAAAGTTCATTCAGACTCTCCTTGAAGACCTCAAATAAAGGGGCTCTCACCTCCTCTTCAGGCAGCTTATTCCATTATTTAACAGCTTTGTTTGGATATTTTTCTTAAAAATTTTTTTAACAAAAGTTTCTCTTCAACTTTCTTTTTTATTCTTTTTTGAAAAATATTTATTGTTATTTTTCATCCATATGAAAATGTATACTTTTAAGTTACAAAAATTTTCTTCCACTTTCCCTTCGCTCCCACCTCCCATCAATGGTGACAGTCATATTAGCGTTGCACACACATATTTTTGATAAATACGTTTACAGATTAGTCATTTTCGGTATGAGTAATTAGGATTAAGGGAAAGAAATACATAAGAGATAATTTTTATAAAGTGTTCATCAGATTCTGAAGGGCTGGCTTTTTTTGTTTGTTTTGTTTTTCTTTTGAATGGAGATAGCATTGTCCATAGCTGGTCTAATAGAATTGTCCTAGTTTTCTGAACTTCTGAGAGGAGCTGCTTCCATCAAGGTTGATCATCTCACAGTGCTGTTGTTAATGTGTACATTATTCTCTTGGTTGTGGTCCATTCCATCAGCATCAGAGCCTATAAATTATTACATGCTTCTCTAGAGTCTCAACATTTATGGTTTCTTATAGAACAATAATATTCCATAGTATTCATGTAGCAATACTTGTTTAGCACTCCCCCAATTTATGAGCATCCCTTCAATTTCCAATTCTTTGCCTCTACAAAAATGAGCTGCTATGAATATTTTTGGAACATGTGGGACTTTTCCCATTTTTTATGATTTCTTCTGAATATAGGTCTAGAATTGAAATTTCTGGGTCAAAGAGTATGAATAATTTTATTGCTCTTTGGGCATAGTTCCATATTGCTCTCCAGAATGGTTGGATCCATTCACAATCCACCAGCAATCTATCAATGCCCCAATCCTCCCACAACCCCTACAATATTGATCATTTCCCCTTTTTCTCATCTTGGTCAACCTGATAGGTGTGAGGCGATACTTTATTTTTGTTTTAATTTGCATTTCTCTAATCAATAAGGATTTGGAGCATTTTTTCATATGATTATATATAACTTTATTTTCTTCAATTGAAAAGTATCTATTCATATCCTTTGACCATTTATCAATTGGGGAATGACTTGTAACCTTATAAATTTGATGTAATTCTCTATATATTTTAGACATGAAAGCTCTATCAGAACTCCTAGTTGTGAAGATTATTTTCCAGCTTTATGCTTTCTTTCTAATTTTGGCAATTTTATTAGTGCAAAATTTTTTTAATATCAAAATCATTCATTTTGCAGTTTATAATGTTCTTCAATTCTTATTTGGTCACAAATTTATCCTCTTTCCATAGATCTGATAGAGTATTTCTTAGTCTATTAAATTGTTTATGTTGTTACCCTTTATGTCTAAACCCTGTACCCATTTTGACCTTATTTTGGTATAGGGTGTGAGATGTGGATCTATGCCTAGTTTTTGCCATACTATTTTCCAATTTTACCAACAATTTTTGTCAAATAGTGAGTTCTTATCCCAGAAGCTGATGTCTTTCAGTTTGTCAAACAGTTGATTGTTGTCATTTTTGAGGTTTCTTTTGAACCTATCTTAATCCACTGATCCATCACTCTATTTCTTAACCAGTACCAGGTAGTTTTACTGATTGTCACTTTATAGTATAGTTTTAGATCTGGTAGAGCTAGGCTGCCTTCATTTTCATTTTCCTTTTTTTTCCAGCAGCATCGTGTTATTCTTGATCTTTTGTTGCTCCAGATGAATTTTGTTACTATTTTTTTCTAGCTCAATAAAATAGTTATTTGATAGTTTAATTGGTATGACACTGAATAAGTAATCTAATTTGGATAGAAATGTCTTTTTTATATTAGCTTGACCTAACCATGGGCAACTGACATTTTTGCAATTATTTAGATTTTACTTTTGTGGGGGGGGGGGGTGAGAAGTGTTTTATAATTGTATTCAGATAGTTTCTGGATTTTTCTTGGGAGGTAGATTCCCAAGTATTTAATGTTGTCTTTTAGATACTTTAAAGGAATTTCTCTTTCTTCAACTTTCAATAATTTCTCCAAATTCTGCTCATGGGGGCAAATAAGGACTGCTTTCAACCCTCTCCCAATTTGTTATCTCTTCAAAAATCTGAAGACAATTGTGTTATTTCTAAGTCTTCTCCTTTCTAGTCTAAATACGATCAATTTTTTCATCAATTTTTTAAAACAGAATATTAAGTGGCATATTTTCCATTGTCCTTACTTTCGCATTGCCTTCTCATGCATGCTTTCTAGCATTGAAGCACTTAATATAGATTTATTGAAATAAATTGAATTCTCAATGTCATTTGCAAAATGTAAGGTAATTTGATCAATCTCTAAAGAAGCATCATTAATTCTACTTGTAAAAAGATCTGTTCCTTTCTTCTGTATTGATAGCAATTAACATATCCAATTGAATTGTTAATTAAATCAAATTTAGCCTGAGAGTAATTTTCCCCCCCAGTGGCTAAAGACAATGTATGATGAAGTGAAAGTATTCATATCATAATTTTATTTTAATATAGGGAAATCTTAGCATCTTAAATTAGGAACAGCACTATTTACAAGACAATAGAAGTTTGTCATTAAAGTGAAACATCTCGGAATTAATATACATATATGATGAATTCTGCAGAATACTGAACTAAGTCCAAGTGATAGTTGATTTATTTCATATGTAGGCTCACCTGGAAATCATTGTGGACCTTCTTTTGGTTGATATTAAATAACCCAGGTTATTAGACTATGAAGACCTTTAAACATGCTGAGAATTTGCAGGTTTTCTTCTTTTTTGATGTCAACATACACTTTCAATTAGTCCTTTTTCTGGGAGATTTGCAAGCAGCTGCAGGAGGATTTAAAAAGAAAAAAACAAAGATTTATTTTAAACTTTTATTGCACAGAGATTTCAAATCAAATCTATGATTTTTTAGACATTGAATATGAAACTATTTGATAGCATCCAGCTCCATTTATCTATTGATCACTCTTATCTTAATATCATTATCATTCTATCTATTAGATATTTGCAAAGTACTTTGAAAAACTGAACAAAACATAGAAGCTGCTTTATAAAAGCTTATTTCCTCCCTCCCTCCTTCATTTTTTTTTTCTGTCTACAGAAGGTGCAGAGGATAGAATACCAACCCTGGAGTCAGGTGGATCTGAATTCAAATCCATCCTCAGACATGTGACACTTCTTAGTTATTTGAATTTGGACAAGTCACTCAACCCTGATTGCCTCACATCCAGGGCCATCTCCAGTCATCTCTTATCCATATCTGGTCACTGGATCTAGAAGGCTCTGGAGGAGAAAGTGAGACTGTTAACATTACACAGCATCCCCTCACTAAAATCTAATATATATGTGCTTGTCATGGTATCACCTCCCTGATGTCATAGCTTTCTTTAAGAACAAAGGAACAACATTTATCTAGTCCTTGATCTTCTAGCTACATTTCTACTTATCTCTTCATCCTCCCAGCAATATGGTTGGTGCTTAATAAAGGCCTCCTTTAACTTACTGCAAAACCAGAACAGGTTACATCTTTAAAAATTACCAGACTTTATCTTTCTTTCGAGTTCTCTCACCTGCTGCATCCAGAAGATGACAATCATGTTGTTCACCCACAGCAAGGGTACCATGTACTGATCCAGGACTGGAGATACCTTCCCCACTTCCTTTTACCTTGGTTCCAAGAAATGGATCTGGTGTCTCTTCATTCTATGTTGTCTACCCTTCTCAGTTTCAGTTCCTATCAGTAATTCCCAGGAGTTAAAGCCAAGATTATCTTGAGTCAGTATTGCAGGCAAGACATTGTGGCCTGACACCTGCCAAAATATCCTTGAGAAGCCAAAGGTCCTAGCTCTCCAGCTTGAGAGGTAATGTTTTGTACTTGGAACTTGGGGTTGTATTCTGTAGAGACTGAGCTAAACAATGACTCTAATCTTACTCACATCCTCAGAGAGGATGTACAAAGGGAGTGCAAAGGGAAGTAGGGTTAAATAGGGGAAGTTATAAGTGACATTTCTATGTCATATTGAATCCCACCATACTCACTAGTAATTAAGATCCTTAAGGACTGAGATTATAACATTTTAAAAAATTGTATTCTCTACATCTCTTTAGTATGGATCATTTTACTTGGTAGCCATTTAATACATATTTAATGAACTAAAAGTTTTAATTACTAAATTTCCTTAGATAACTTCAGAAAGAACATCTATAGCAACCCATAAAAAAACTCTTGATTTTTTTTTTGTCAGAGACGGCATTCTAAGCAATGTAACTATAGATCAGTTACCAGGAGAGTACTACTTTCATTCTTATGTTATTTTCTAGGGTCTTCCAAACATTTCTTTGTAGTACAAATCATTTTATAGACAGTATCTCATTTAATCCTCAGAACATCCTTATGGAGTTTGTATTTCAAGAGGATGCTTTTTTAATTTATTGAGTATCCTTAGGATACCATGCTTCTTTAGGAGGCAGCTAGATGGCTCAGGGGAGAGAATGCTAGGCCTAGAGTCAGGAATAACTGAGTTTAAATCCACTTTCCATCTCTCATTAGTTGCATGACCCAGGACAAGTCCCTTAACATCTTTTTACCTAATCCACTGGAGAAGAAAATGACAAATCACTCATATTTTTGCTTAAAAATGTTGATGGACAAGTATCAGTGTGCTATGGTCTGTGGGGTCACAAAGAGTCAGATGTGATTAAACAATGAATCCTCAAAGGTAGTCTCAGCATGCATGTTTTGAGAACTTAAAGAGATTTTAAAAACAATGATTACAAAAAACACCCAATACATAATACACTAGGGTTCCCAACTTTTGAAAAACTATCTTTGCCTAAGGAGAAAAAAATCCAACCCTATTGCATTCTATAATTTTCTAAAATGTTACCACTTTAGCAATTATATATGGAAATAACTTATATTTTTAAAGTTGATGTTATGTGTAATAAATGGTTTTCTTTGTGACTGAACTAGCATTATAGGATAATCTATAAACATCACTGTCACATTCAAACTATTGAACATCCAACACTGTTCTGTAAATAACCATATTAAGTATATTTGTTCTGTGGGACTTGTTAGCCAAAGTGGATTTCAAGTTTCAAATCCAAGTAGTAAATGAATTCTTTTAAGAATAAACTGATGCAGGTTTCACAAATAATGTGTTTATTATGCAAATCAAGTCTATTTTTGGAGATTTATTTTCAAGATATGTTTTTGGTATTGAGGCTCTTGCTTCAGTAGTTGTGCATAAGAAACAAAGAAACAAAGCAAAATATCAAAAGAAAGAAATCGCAAAAACAAAAAATAAGAGCATTTATATAGTGACACAGACCTCATTTCTAATTTTTAGCAAGATTTCCAGTTCATGTTTTGTTGCTCTACTGCTTATACATCTTCTAGAGTTAGGAAGGTAGAATTCTTTGTTTTTGTTACATTTACATTTCAGAAACACTGCCTAAAATGTTCCCTTGCTATTTCTCATATAATTCTTCATCTCAAATGATCATGTTGAATTGTCAGTGAAAGGTGGGTGGGGGGATAAAATTTCTGACAAGATGTCAAAGTGCCTGACAGACACTCTAGGATCAGTGACCATTACACTTTGGTTTTTGACAGCTGAATTAAGATAGGAAAGGGTGAAAATAAATTAAAAATGCTGAGCAAGAATAAAGAAAATAAAAGATGATAAAAGGAGGAGAGTTAAACCATGGAATAGAGCTTTGTGAGGACTCTAAGGTTCCTACCAGTTCTATGATAGTATGATCTTATTACTCTTCAAGTATCTACTTTAAAATTAAGTCTATATATATGTGTATCTACATATGTTTCTATAACATTATAGATAAAACTGTGTGTGGCTTTATATAGACATCTCTATATTTAGTCCTTTTCTAGAATCAGTTATAATGATTAAATTTTTTCATTGTTTCATTTCATGAATTTATTCAGTTAATATTTACTGAATATTTATTGAGCTAGGCAAGTAATAAACTGTGAGAGTTATCTTTTTCCAGAGAAGGAAAAAGATGACTCTCACAGTTTATTATATAATTAAGGGAATAAGAAAAAAATAAAATGCAATACCAATCATGATAAACCCAATGAGAGGAGGAACAAAATTTCTGTATTTATGATATTTAAGGAATATCTATACTTATGTACACCAAATTATTCTGCTCTGGTTCTCTGCTTTCATTTATCTTATTTCTCTTGATTGAAGATTGGGATTAGAAATAGAGTAAGGAATGAAAACTGCAAGAAGTAGATCCTTATGTTTGTCTATAAAAAAGAAAATTTTGACTTAATGGAAAGTGTAATGCAGATATTTTTATGGAATGTCTTATCAAGGAAAAACTAGCATAAATTGGATGAAAGAAATACATTTGGATTTCTATCTCTTCAATAGGTTTCTTATTAAATACTATTCAATGAAGTTCTCTTTTATTATAGCAATCCTTCATTTTAAATAACATGCATATTCAGAACAGTTTATACATATATGTGTATTTATATATCTATAAATATATATAATACTTATAACATAATATATACTTTTTCCTCTTTGATCTTATTTGGAGATTATATATTACATAGAATTATACATTGATATATATATATATATATATATATATATATATATATATGTATGTATGTATGTATACACACTACCAAGAATCAAGAAGACAAATTATTCATTCACAAAATGATCAAATCATGGTATTGTTTAAGGATTACATAATTCTTTCTCAAAAAATTCTGTAGCCATAAAGTTCTATAATAGTTTAGAGCAATGTAATAGCAATATAGGGTGAAGAGGAATTTGAGGTGAATTTTAAAGGATTGAGTTGAGGTTGAGAACTGGGGAGAGGCAGGTGATTGTGTTGGGTGTAGATGTAGAGTTCATACAATTCTTTGATTTCATGGATGTGGGAACACAGGCTATACTAAAGGCCCCGCCACCTGGACAGTTTCAGCAGCTGGCATGCTACCCTGAGAGATAAGGTATGCTGGAGTCCTTGGCAGCTGGACATTCCACCCAAGACACAGCTGTGTTTTACCACTTCCCCCCAATGTACCCCCTTATCCTGTAACGCAAGATGCTGCACATATACCCTGCTTGTGCACCCCCATTCCTTCATTCTTCTTTGTTCTACCCTGGAGGACCTAACAGTATATATGTAGAAGCTAAGCAGTAATAAAATTGAGCTGGAGGCATAAGGCAGTGGTGGTTTGACTTCTTATTCTCAGCTTCCCTCTGGGAGGGAGGTCATTGCTGTGAGCCCCAAGGTGAAGCAAGCCACAACACATGGAGAAGTAGATAAGAGTATTAAATTTGAAATTAGAAAGATTTGGGTTAAATCCTACCTCAGACTACCCTCTGCAATATAGTACCTATTATCCATGTAAACTTGGGCAAGTCACTTTCTCTGTCTTAATTTCTTTATCTATATAATGAGATAGACTTACTGGGCTTTATTGTCCCTTCCAACTCAAAGCTATGATCCTCCAGACCCCATAAAAGCATTCAATTCGTACTTATTAAAATTATTTTAATAGATAATATATCCTTTTGCTGCATTCACTTTTTTACATGGTATAATGCTAAAGTAACAAGATACTGACACATTCTTTACCTCATGATGTAACCATACATTAAACTGAATATTGACTACTATTTTGACAAACTTTTTTTAAAGTCAAGACATATTTTTCTATTGTATTTAAATTGGGTTACTGAAAGTGTGTTTTTCTCTATCTCTTAGATAATTTTCTTAATTTTTCTTCATGTATCGCATGCTATAAAGGTAGGTCAAGTTGTCTATTATTTGGAATTTTCCATATTTGTCTAGCAATTTTTCTTCACAGTATATAAATATATTTATCAGAGTTCATCATTGCATCGATATGACAAAACTTTTAGGCTCTCTTGTAAGTAACCAATCACCAAAACATTTTGGGGGTGATGATGATGGATGATTTAGTCTGATGAAGATGCCCATTTTTTACAGAGACAAGTCTACCTCTGATAAACATTTTGGTGATGTATTAAATGAAAAAGTGATTTTCACTAATAAAAACCAACTTTTCCTTATCTTTAGAACTTCACATTTTGTATTGTCTTGCCCATAACAAGTTTTATTTTCTTTACAGTAATGTTTGTTAATAACTTTAACTGTTTCCCATCTCTACTTCCCACTATTCTTCCAACTTCAAGAAGCCTATTCCACACACTAGAAGAATTAATAACAACTTCTCCAACTTCCAGATCCTTCTGAAAGTCTCTAGGCACAGTGAATAGAGTGATGGATCTGGAGTCAGAAATATCTGAGTTCAAATGCAACCTCAAACACTAATTGTGTGATTCTGGGCAAGTCACTTAACCCTGTTTGCCTCAGTTTCTTCATCCATAAACTGATTTGGAGAAGAAATGTCAAATTAATGTAAAAATGTCAAAAATAAAATGATTTGTAAACTTCAAAGTGCTATACAAATAACATTTATTTACATATAACTTATCAAAAAGTCCAAAATGATACTGTGGCATGATTTTCAGAGTTGCAAACAGTGCTTTGACACTGAGGAAAGAATCAACATAATACCCAACAGGTCCTTCAGCCTCTCTATCTACAATATAACTATTCTCTATTTAGTAGTTTAAGACCCCAAGTGACACCACTCTGTGTCTAATTCCTTGCCACAGATTTGAAAGGAGGGATAGTCACTGCCAAATTCACTGAAGGGAAAATCCTTTTATTTTTTTTCTTCCCCCACTTGTATTATACAAGACAACCTAAGGCAACTAGAAAGTGGCCCAGTCACTCTAGAGAGTTACTTAGCTGCCATGAACAGACACACCTCCCATTATGCAGTGTCTGAATCAAACCCTGCCTTTTACTGATTTTTAGAACAAGAAGCATGAGGCTGCAAAGTGCTAGCCCTGACCTTGGGCTGCTAGAATTATGTGGGAAGGGGTAACTATTTCATTAGGATAAGGAAAGAGATGGGATGGGGGAGGACAGTTTTCTATCTTATTGAGACATATTATTCAGTCTATACACAATTCATCACCACTTGGAACAATTGTGTTCCAGAAAAATTGTATATAGACTGAATCATTTAAAATGCACTGGGGAAGTCGCTATTTAATGAAATCCTAAATTAAATTCATTTATAAAGCATATACTAGCCCCTTAATTTATCTGTTTGAAATCAATACACCTCTCCCTTTCCTCTATAACTAGCTCAAGGATGATAATACACAGGGAACATTTCAATTGAATGAGATTTTTCCCCACTTAATTCTGAGCTAATGAAAAGAGGGGGTAATGATGAAGCAACATTTTACTTTAAACATTAACTAAAATGCTAATTTTCTTAATACTGTAATTATAGTATGGTGAAATATATGTCACAGAGGAGGTCCTAGGTTTCTATGGATTTTTTTTACATTGTTTTTTTTTTCTTTTGTGTGTGTTTGGTTTCAAACATCAGTCTGGGCTAGATTTTCCAGTAGCTATTAACATCCATTCTCAGAACAACATCCTTCTCCCTATTTAAAGTCAATGAGGGTTCTACTTAATGAAGCAGATCTACTCTCTGAAGACTGTAGCCATTTTTAACCTCAAAATAAATTCATAAATGTTATAATACTTTCATGTGGTGGGTAAGCTTCTTATACAAATAAATATTTGTCTACTTGATTACTGAAACTCACATAGAATTCTTATTATGGAGGCTACAATCAATCCACAATCCATAGGAAAGATGACTTTATACTTCAAAGACTTTATTAGACAATGTTTCATAAAATGTGCTGTGATGATGAAGAAGAAGATGATGATGTTGATGATAAGGATAAGGAAGAGAAAGATGAAGAGAAAAAGGATGAGGATGATGAATCTAATTATTATCTTTTGCAATGATGTCAGTAATGGTCCTGGTCAATTTGTAATTCTGTAACTAATCATATATTTAATGTTTGTTTTGTGGACACATGTATAGATGGAAAAATAATTTTTGGAAAAATAAAAGAATTAGAATGTTATCTCTTCTATAGGCTTACTAAAAGCATCTTTGGAAATTGAAGGGATGGCCATAAATTAGGGAATAGATGAATAAATTGTAGTAACTGAATGTGATAGAACACTTAGGTTCTTGAAGAAATCATGAGGGATGGGACTTCAGAATATCCTGAAAAACTTACATGAATTAATGCTGATTGAAGTGAACAGAACCAGAAGAACTTTGTACAAACTAACAGCCTCATTGACTGATGATAAACTATGATGGATTTATTCATTTTAATAGCACAATAATCAAAGGCAATTCTAAAAAACTTGTGATGTAAAATACCATTCACAGCCAGAGAAGGAACTGTGGAGTATAAATGCAATTCAAAGTTTACTATGTTCTATTTTTAAAAATTGTCTTATGTATTATTTATTTTTCACTAATACGTTTATTCTGTGTTGATTTCATTCTTCTTTCACCACATGATTAATATGGATCTATATTTAATATGGTTAGATGTGTATAGCCTATATTAAATTTATTTCTGTTGGGGGAGAGGGGAGGGAAGGGAAGGAGGGAGAAAAATGTACAACTCAAAATATATTTAAAATGATTGTTGAAAACTACCATTTCATGCAGGTGGAAAAGTAAATAAATAATAAATAAAATAAAAACATCTTTAGAATAACTCCACTACTACAGTAGATAAGGAGATAGGGAAGATATGTACTTCTTCTCTCTTCCCACATGGATTTGATTTTTTTCCTTTTAGGGCTCCATATTTGGAAAAAAGTACTTTTCATTCCATTTGGCATAGAGATAATAAATATTTGGCATAGGATAATGTTTGATATTAGAATACCATTCTCGAGAGGGTGGAACCAAGATGGTGACAAGAGTGGAGGGTGTCCTATGAGCTCTCTCATAAATCTTTGAAACTAAGGACTCTAACTAAACTTTCCAGAGACAGAACCCACAAAGAGACCCAGAGAGGCAGTTCTCCTACTCAAGGTAACCTGGAAAAGAGCAGAAAGGCTCTGCTCCCCAGGGTTGGAGGGGCGGCCCACCAGAGGGGCGGCGTGCTAGAGCGAAAGAACTTCAGCCTCCCGGAGGCAGCCCCAGGGCACTGGGAGCCGCTGCTCCCAGCCTAGCGAGAATTTCCTGACCTGCATCCAGGGGAGCACCAGGCACAAAGTGGGGGACCAGAGAGGGACCTCTGCCAGAGGGAGCATGTAGAGCCCAGCCCTCAGGGCAGGGCACACAGCAAGCTGCTTGGCCACTGCATTCCAGATCCAGGAAACACAAGCAAGCAGAGCTGGTAAGCAGGAGCCCCCAGGGCATGAGCCCATTGAACTGAGGGAGGGGAGTGAAGAGAGAATGCCAAGCTCTGTCCTCTGTCCCTGGAACAGGACTCTGGGTTCTGACCACATTCAGATCCTGATCACAGTCCAGGCCCCCCTATAGAACAGCAGGGCCACCCCACACCTGAGCCCCGTGGCAGAGGACGGAATCTTGTGGTCATTTACAGACCAGGAGGGAGGACAGAGCCTCACACACTGAGACTCTTGTGGGAGTGTCCCAAAAGCTCAGGAAGCACCCCCAAAACAGGCTTAGACTGGGAAAATGAGCAAGCAGAGAAACAAGAGAAAAACCATTGAGAAATACATTATCTATGCACCCAAGAAAGATCAATATCCTCAGTATGAAGATGAGGAAGCACAAGCTCCTGCATCTAAAGACTCCAAGAAAAAATAGAAATTGGACTCAGGCTATGACAGAGCTCAAAAAAGACTTTGAAAATCAAATGAGGGAGTTAGAAGAAAAACTGGGAAAAGAAAGGAGAGAGATACAGGAAAAACATGAAAATGAAGTCAGCAGCCTAGTCCAGAAAATCCAGAAAAATACTGAAGAAAATAGCATGCTAAAAACCAGCTTAGGTCAAATGGATAAAACAGTTCAAAAAAGTTATTGAGGAGAAGAATGCTTTAAAAAGCAAAATTGGCCAGATGGAAAAAGAGATAAGAAAACTCTTTGAGGAGAACAAATCCTTCAGACAAAGAATAGAATTCAGGGAGATTGATGAATTTACCAGAAATCAGGAATCAATACTTCAAAACCAAAAAAAAATGAAAAATTAGAAGAAAATGTGAAATATCTCATTGAAAAAACAACTGATATGGAAAACAGCCTTAGGAAAGATAATTTAAAAACTATTGGAATACCTGAAAGTCATGATCAGGAAAAGAGCCTTGGCATCATTTTCAAAGAATTACTACAGGAAAATTGCCCTGATATTCTGGAAGCAGAGGGCAAAATAGAAATGGAGAGAATCCACTGATCCTCCTGAGAAAGAGATCCCAAAAAACCTACCCCTAGGAATTTTATAGACAAGTTCCAGAACTTCCAAGTCAAAGAGAAAATATTACAAGCAGCCAGAAGGACACAGTTCAAATATCGTGGAGCTGCAGTCAGGATCACACAGGATTTAGCAGCAGCTACATTGGAAGCTCGTAGGGCTTGGAATATAATATACCGGAAGGCAAAAGTGCTTAGAATGCAACCAAGAATCAACTACCCAGCAAAAATGAATGTCCTCTTCCAGGGAAAAAAAGATGGACTTTCAATGAACCAGGGGAATTTCAAATATTCCTGTTGGAATGGCCATAGCTGAACAGAAGGTTTGATCTTCAGATACAGGACTCAGGTGAAACATGGAGATTGGAGGAGAGGGGGGGCAATATGAGGGACTTAATGATGATGAACTGCATGTATTACTGCATAGAAAAATGACACTGATAATACTCATATGAACCTTCTCAGTTAATAGAGTAGGTAGAGGGAGCTTTTATAGTTGAAGCACAGGAGAAAGCTGAATTCTAAGATAAAATATGGAGTAAAAATGGAGTCAATAGAAAAAAGGGAAATGTAATGGGAGAAAGAAAAAGGAGAGGGGGGGAATAGGCCAAGATATTTCACATAATAAGATTTTTTCTTTATTACAATTAGCTACTGCAATGATATGGAAGGGGGAAGGCAAGGGGGAATGAGGGAATCTTCACTCTCATCAGAGGTGGCTAGGAGAAGAAACAGCATATATACTCAATGGGGTATAGGCATCTGGAGTAAGAAGGAGGGGGGGACAAGGGGAAGGGGGAGTGATGTGAGTGATGGAGAAGATGGACCAGAGGGGGAGAGTGGTCAGATATAACACATTTTCCTTTTTACTTCTTGCAAGCGGCTGGGATTGGGTGGCCTGTCCGGGACCATAGAGTCAGGTGGATGCTGGGCCTAAGGGGTGGTATGGGGGCCAGGGATCTGTCTGCTGCACTACTCAGATATGCTACAGCAGAGTCAGAATGAAAGGAGAGAGAAAAATATAGTACATGGTAGTGGAGAAAAACGAAAGGCAACAGTAGAAAAATATGGAAGTTACTTTTGCCCTGGACTTATCATAAAGAATGTGACCCACTCACGACAGAGTTGTTGGTGTTGGAAAAAAAAAAGAATACCATTCTCAAATTTTTATGAATCAAGGCATATTTTAGAGAAATTTTGGACAACAAATTTTATTTTTGATGTTCTTATTCTATAACTTCATTTTTTTAATTTTTGAGGATATTTAGAGTTGTATTTGAAACATAGCAAACTTCTAATGATAATTTTTGTGAATGCCCTATTTCTTGTTAAGTATAATAATAATGATGATGATGATGGTGATGATAATTATTACTAACAGTAGTAATAGAAATTTTGATATAGTTCATATAGAAAGAGTGCTGGGAAAAGTCATTATGTTATTATCCTTATGCATTTAAAATTCTATGAATTACTATTTTTGTAATTGAATAGGATAATAAATGTTCATTGGTTTACTGATAGCATTTTTGATACAACATTAAGGGCAGACAGAATGATGGAAATGATATGTACAATATACTGTTCACATAAAATTTGATTTAATTTGGCTATCTATATTTAGAAAATTTCCTTCTCTAAGCAACTTGAATGTTATGAGTATCTGGCATGGTGAAAACTATAAAAAATTTTCCATTTTTTTGTTTTTTCCTAATAGATCAATGTTCTATTTAAGTAAAATGTGGAAGACTTTGTGATGAAATCTGAAGACCAGACTGAACTAGCGTACAAAGGAGATACTTGCAAATACCTTGACCTTTACTGGGAAGACACCCTGAACAGAATTTAATCAAAGAGAAAGCTGTGGTAGAATATGTTAAGATAATCATAAGCAGAGATTACCAAGGAAGAGCTTTCTGAACTAACATTCAAACTACATATCTGACCAAGAAAAAGAGAAAATCCAAAGAACTTTTCAATGGTAGACCTTGTGGCGGATCTTCAGTGAAGGTCTGTCTCTTTGACGGGGAAAGGGGAAGTAAAACCTAGGAAGTGAGAGAATAGGAAAGCCAGTGGAAGGATTTTAGCCTCAGTGCAGTCTGGATCCTGACAGCTTGACAATAGCAAAGGTCCCTGAATCTAGATAACAAGTCAGCTAGGGGGTGGTTTTAATCCCAAACAAAGTCTGAACCCTAGGAATACTGGGATAGAAGACAAGACTGGATCGGGAACAAACCAGTACTGTCAGAACCTGAAAGCACAGGAGGAAATAAACCTCTTCAAAGGCAAGGCCTAGACTGCATAGGCAACATCTTGGCCAACTACAAGAAAGGGAGCAGACCCTAACCCCAGCAAAATTTAAAAAAAAGCTTGGATCTATATACCTAACAGCCCAGGAGCAGAACTAAAACAAGAAAGATGAGATTAAAAAGCTAAAAGAGGACTCAGTATAGAAAACTGCTTTGCAGATAAAAGAAGATAACAATACCATACTGGAAGAACAAATCAGTGAAAAATCACTCACAGGGGAAGTCTCAAAACAATCTATGGATTAGACTCAAATCTAAAAACTCATAGAAGAGCTTAAAAGAGAATTTAAAAACCAAAAAAGAGAGGAAGAAAAATGAAAAAAAGAAATGAGAGACATGCAGAAAAATTATGAAAAATTGGAGAATTCAGCACCTTTAAAAAGGAAATGCAAAAGGTAATTAAAGAAAATAAAACTCATTTAAAAAATAGAAACCAATGAATCTGCAAGACCAGATGATTCCATCAAACAAATCAAACAAAATTAAAAGGTTGAAAATCTTGAAGAAAGTGTAAAGTATCTTTTTGGAAAAACAAGCGACCTAAAACAGATTCATGAGAGATAATCTATGAATCATCAGACCACTAGAAGGGAAAGATCAAAAGAAGAACTTGAAAACTTCATGCAGGAAATGATCAGGGAAAATGGTCTAAATCTGCTAGAAAAAAGAAGATAATATAACAATTGAATGAATATACAGACCCCTTCTAGAAAGTGACATCAGGAGGCAGCAAAAGAAAGCAATTTATTTTTTGCTTTTGGTTTTTTTTAGGGAAGCAATTTAAATACAAAGGACAATCAGACTCACACAGGAATTATCATCTTCAATATTGATGGACTGTAGGACCTAGAATACCATATATTGGAGGACAAAGGACCTGGGATTACAATCAAGAATGTACTACCCTGCAAAATTCAGTGTATACTGTCAGGGGAAAAGATGGATGTTAAATGAAACAGAGAACTTCCAGAATTTTCTGACACAAAGACCAGAACTGAACAGAGAATTCAATCTCTAAATACACAACTCAAGTGTTGCATGAAAAAGTAAATGAAAAGGGGAAAGAAAAAACAAATCAAAACAAAACAAATGTTAGTCAGGACCATCAAAGTGTATACAATCCTAAATGGTAAGAACTATGACTTCTAACTCTTGAGAATTTTACTTCTTTTTGAAATAATTAAAGGCTCATATATAATTGAAGAGTTTGGGCTTAGAGAATATGAGTATAGTTGAGTCTTGACTTTCCTTTGAAGAAGTCCAAGATGACATCACTCTGAGACAAAGAGCCCTCATGAAAAGCAGGGGTGTTAACTCTAAACTTGTGTCTCAGTATCCTTTGCCACTTCAATTCTGCTATGCTGACAAAGCTTAGCACTATCTCTGACAAAGGCCGTTTGTTGGGCCGTCCTGAGTTGGTGTCTCCCATAACTTATATTCATTTTTAAAATTCTCAAGTGGGACCTTCAGAGCCTCCCACTACTTAGAGCCCTTTAAGTTTCTTATAGTAAGTTAAATCAAGATTTGACTTAATCCTTACCTCACTTAACAAGGGGTTGAACACCCTGTGTGTGTGTGTGTGTGTGTGTGTGTGTGTGTGTGTGTGTCTGTGTGTCTGTGTGTGTCTGTGTCTGTGTCTGTGTCTTAGGGAGGGGTACATACAATCAATTCATGAAATGATTTGTCTTTGGTTGATACTTTGGCTCATGAGGATTGTGTATCTTTTTGGACAGTACTTGAAAAGGGTAAAAGAAAAAAATGATTATAAGTTAATGTAATTTAAGACTCTTGAAAAGTATACTTCTACCAAGACAGAAGAGGAGAGGGTACTTAGTAATTTGGTGGCAATGTTGCTTATTATAATATTCAAACAATTACTCAATCTGTGATAATAATTTGAGCTTATCAAGCAATCAATTAATCAAGCTGTGATTGATGATATGTGATTAATAATATCTGAGTGCTAAATAGTACCAGGTGAAAGCACATAGATTTATAATTTTTTGAGGGAAAGAAGGGACAGTATGAACACTGAGTAAATTCTATTCAATAGATTTGGCCTGGAGAGGGAATGAGATACATTCCCACTTGATTTAAAAATCTGTCCTACTCTACAGGGAAGGGGTGATGCAGGGGAAGGGAAAGATATGGGAAGAAGGGACTGAAAATGGAAGGTGAAGGTATAAGTGAAAGTAAACTGAAAGTTAAATTTTAAAAGAAAAGTTAAAGGGGAAAGGGAGCAAAACTTTGGTGAGGAGGAATAAGAGGAAAGGAAAGAAAAAATATTAAAAGGAAAAAATAGCATAGATGGAAATACAGAATTAGTAATCTTAAGTGTAAATGTGAGTGGGATGAACTGTCCTATAAAACAGAAACAGATAGCAAAATCAATTAAAAACCAGAATTGTTTATAAGAAACACATTTGAAACAGAGAACTACACACAGGGCAAAGGTAACAGGGTGGAGCAAAATATATTATGTTTCAGCTGAAGTAAAAAAAAATCAGGTGTAACCATTCTGATTTCAGGTGAGGCAAAAGCAAAACTAGATCTTATTAAAAGGGATAAGGAGGGAAAATACATCTTCTTAAAAGGAACTATTGGTAATGAAGCAATATCATTTTTTACCATGTAGCACCTAATGGTATAGCATCTAAACACTTAGAGGAAAACTGAGTGAATTACAAGGAGATATAATAATGGAGGACCTTAGTCTCCCTCTCTCAGAACCGGATATATCTAACCACAAAAATAAATAAGAATGAAGTTAATAAGGTGGATGAAATCTTAAAAATTTAGATATGATAAGCCTCTGGAGAAAATTTAATGGGGATAGAAAAGAATATACCTTTTTCTCTGCAGTGCATGGCACCTATACCAAATATGACAAGGTACTAGTGTATAAAAACGTCAATCAAATGTAGAAAGGCAGAATAATAAATGCATACTTCTCAGACCATGATGAAATAAAAATTATATGTAATAAAGGGTCATGGAAAGAGAAGCTAAAAACCTAATTGAGTGACTCAAACAACAAATAATAGAAATAATAATTATATCCAAGAAAATTATAATGATGAGACATCATACCAAAATTTATGGGATACAGCCAAGGCAGTTTTGAGGGGAAATTTTATATGTATATATGCTTATATGAATAAAATACAGAAAGAGGAGATCAATGAATTGGGTTATGCAACTTAGAAAGCTAGAAAAGGAACAAATTAAAAATCCCTAATTAAATACCACATTATAAGTTCTGAAAATCAAGGAAAAGGTTAATAAAATTGAAAACTAGAAAACTATTGATCAAATAAATAAAAATTAGAGTTTGTTTTATAAAAAAAGTAAATAAAATAGATAAACCATTGTTTAATTTGTTTTTTTTAAAAACTTTTATTGCTATTTTTAAAAATGTCACCTGAACTTCCCAACTCATGTCAAAGAGAACCAATTCTTATAACAAAGAATTTTTAAAGATACAATAAAATTAATCAATGCATAAAGTCTTCCAACTCTGAAAAGAAAGTGATAGGAGATATCTTCTCATATTTCTTCTTTAGGGACAAACTTAATGATTTATATTTTATAGCATTTTTTAAAAAATTATTTTGTTGTTTTCCCATTTATATTTTGTAGTCATTATATATGTTCAATTTATTATTATTATTTTTTAAATTAATTTTTATTAAAGATATTATTTGATTTTTACAATTTCCCCCCCCATCTTGCTTCCCTCCCCCCACAGAAAGTACTCTGTCAGTCTTTACTTTCTTTCCATGTTGTACCTTGATCCAAATTGGGTGTGATGAGAGAGAAATCATATCCTTAAAGAAGAGAAGTCTAACAGGTGACAAGATCAGACAATAAGATATCTGTTTTTTTCTAAATTAAAGGGAATTGTCCTTGAACTTTGATCAAACTCCACAGCTCCTTATCTGGATACAGTGGGCACTCTCCTTTGCAGACAGCCCAAAATTGTTCCTGATTGTTGTACTGATGGAATGAGTGAGTCCTTCAGGGTTGAACATCACTCCCATATTGCTGTTAGGGTGTACAATGTTGTGCTGGTTCTGCTCATCTCACTCAGCATCAGTTCATGCAAATCCCTCCAGGCTTCCCTGAAATCCCATCCCTCCTGGTTTCTAATAGAACAATAGTGTTCCATGACATACATATACCATAGTTTGCTAAGCCATTCCCCAATTGAAGGACATTTGCATGATTTCCAATTCTTTGCCACCACAAACAGGGCTGCTATAAATATTTTTGTACAAGTAATGTTTTTACCCTTTTTCATCATCTCTTCAGGGTATAGACCCAGTAGTGGTATTGCTGGGTCAAAGGGTATGCACATTTTTGTTGCCCTTTGGGCATAGTTCCAAAATAGCTCTCCAGAAGGGTTGGATGAGTTCACAGCTCCACCAACAGTGTAATAGTGTCCCAGATTTCCCACAACCCTTCCAACAATGATCATTATCCTTCCTGGTCATATTGGCCAATCTGAGAGGTGTGAGGTGGTACCTCAGAGAAGCTTTAATTTGCATTTCTCTAATAATTAATGATTTAGAGCATTTTTTCATATGGCTATGGATTGCTTTGATCTCTTCATATGTAAATTGCCTTTGCATATCCTTCGACCATTTGTCAATTGGGGAATGGCTTTTTGTTTTAAAAATATGACTCAGTTCTCTATATATTTTAGAAATGAGTCCTTTGTCAGAATCATTATTTGTAAAGATTGTTTCCCAATTTACTACATTTCTTTTGATCTTGGTTTTTTTAATTTAATGTAATTTAATGTAATCAAAATCATCTAATTGGTTTTTGGTGATGTTCTCCAACTCTTCCTTAGTCATGAACTGCTCCCCTTTCCATAGATCTGACAGGTAAAATAATACTTGATTTTCTAATTTGCTTATAGTATTGTTTTTTATGTCTAAGTCCTGTAACCATTTGGATCTTATCTTGGGGTGTGAGGTGCTAGTCTAATCTAAGTTTCTTCCATACTAACTTTCAATTATCCCAGCAGTTTTTATCAAAGAGGGAGTTTTTAGTCCCAATGGCTGGACTCTTTGGGTTTATCAAACATCAGATTACTGTAATCATCTCCTTCCTTTACACCTAGTCTATTCCACTGCTCCACCACTCTGTTTCATAGTGAATACCAAACAGTTTTGATGACTGATGCTTTATTATATAATTTTAGATCAGGTAGGGCTAAGCCACCTTCTTTTACATTTTTTTTCATTAAGCTCCTGGCAATTCTTGACTTTTTATTTCTCCATATGAATTTACTTACAATTTTTTCTAACTCATTAAAGTAAGTTTTTGGAATTTGGATTGGTAGGGCACTGAACAGATAGCTTAGTTTAGGTAGAATTGTCATTTTTATTATATTAGCTCTACCTATCCATGAGCAGTTGACATTTGCCCAGTTATTTAAATATGATTTAATTTGTGTGAGAAGTGTTTTTATAATTGTTTTCAAAAAGATTCTGAGTCTGTCTTGGCAAATAGACTCCCAAATATTTTATATTGTATGAGCTTACTTTGATTGGGATTTCTTTTTCTAGCTCTTCTTGCTGTATCTTGCTAGACATATAAAGAAAAGTTGAGGATTTATGAGGGTTTATTTTAAAACCTGCAACTTTGCTAAAATTGCTAATTGTTTCCAGTAGTTTTTTGGATGATTTCTTGGGATTCTCTAGGTAGACCATCATGTCATCTGCAAAGAGTGACAGTTTTGTCTCTTCCTTCCCAGTTCTAATTCCTTCAATTTCTTTTTCTTCTCTAATTGCTGATGCTAACATTTCTAATACAATATTGAATAGTAGTGGTGATAATAGGCACCCTTGTTTCACCCCTGATCTTATTGGGACTGCCTCTAGCCTCTCCCCATTGAATATAATGTTTGTTGATCGTTTCAGATAGATACTGCTAATTATTTTAAGGAACAGTCCATTGATTCTTACACTCTCTAGTGTTTTTAATAGGAATGGATGCTGTATTTTGTCAAAAGCTTTTTCAGGATCTATTGATATGATCGTATGATTTCTGATGGGTTTGTTGTTGATACAATTGAGCATACTAACAGTTTTCCTAATATTGATCTAACCCTGCATTCCTGGAGTAAATCCTACTTGATCATAATGTATTATTCTAGTGATAACTTATTGTAATCGTTTTGCTAAGATTTTATTTAGGATTTTTGCATCTATATTCATCAGGGAAATAGATCTATAATTTTCTTTCCCTGTTTTAACTCTTCCTGATTTAGGTAACAGCACCATATTGGCTTCATAGAAAGAGTTAGGCAGAGTTCCATCTTTCCCTATTTTTCCAAAGAGTTTATATGGAATTTGAACCAATTGTTCCTTAAATGTTTGGTAGAATTTACTTGTGAATCCATTAGGCCCTGGAGATTTTTTTTAAGGAATTCAATAATGGCTTGTTGAATTTCTTTTTCTGAGATAGGGTTGTTTAGGGATTTAATCTCTTCTTCATTTAACCTGGGTAACTTATATTTTTTGTAAATATTCATCCATTTCACTTAGATTATCAAATTTATTGGCATAGAGTTGGGCAAAATAATTTCGAGTTATTACTTTAATTTCCTCCTCATTGGTGGTGAGTTCACCTTTTTCATTTATGATACTAGCAATTTGGTTTTCTTTTTTTTTTAATCAAATTGAGCAGAGGTTTATCAATTTTATTGGTTTTTTCATAATACCAACTTTTGGTTTTATTTATTAATTCAATAGTTTTTTTGCTTTCAATTTTATTAACTTCTCCTTTAATTTTTAGAATTTCTAATTTAGTATTTAATTGGCGATTTTTGATTTGTTCACTCTCTAATTTTTTTAGTTGCATGTTTAGTTCATTGATTTCCTCTTTCTCCAATTTATTCATATAAGCATTTAGAGCTATTATATATCTCCTGAGAGTTGCTTTGAATGACTCATATAGGTTTTGGTATGTTGTTTCATCATTATCATTATCTAGAATAAAATGGTTAATAGTTTCTATAATTTGTTTTTTGGTCCACTCATTTTTTAAAATGAGGTTATTCAGTTTCCAATTTGTTCTGGGTCTGTATCTCCTTTGCCCATTATTGCATGTGACTTTTATTGCATTGTGATTTGAGAAAGATGTATTCACTATTTCTGCCTTTCTGCAGTTGATCATTAGGTTTTTATGTCCTAGTACATGGTCAATTTTTGTAAAAGTTCCATGTACTGCAGATAAAAAGTTGTATTCCTTTTTATCCCCATTCAGTTTCCTCCATAATTCTGCCATATCTAATTTTTCTAACAATCTATTTACTTCCTTAACTTCTTTCTTGTTTATTTTATGATTCGATTTATCTAGATCTGATAGAGGGAGGTTGAGGTCTCCCACTAGTAGAGTTTTGCTGTCTACGTCTTCCTGTAGTTCTTTCAGCTTCTCCTCTAAGAATTTGGATGCTGTCCCACTGGGTGCATATATATTCAATATTGAAATGACTTTATTGTTTATGGTACCTTTTAGGAGGATAAAGTTTCCTTCCTTATCTCTTTTAACTCTATCTATTTTTGCTGCTGCTTTGTCTGAGATAAGCATTGCTAACCCTGCTTTTTTTACTTCAGCTGAAGCAAAATATATTTTGCTCCAACCTTTTATCTTTACTCTATATGTATCTCTCTGCTTCAGATGAGTTTCTTGTAAGCAGCATATTGTAGGATTCTGGTTTTTAATCCACTCTGCTATTCACTTACGTTTTAAGAGAGAGTTCATCCCATTCACATTCAAGGTTATGATTACTAATTCTTTATTGCCCTCTGTGCTATCTTCCCTCCATTTGTATTTTTCCCCCTTTCTTACCCCTTTATCCATATTCCCCAGTATTTTGTTTCTGAATACCACCCCCTTCAGTGTGTTTGCCCTCCTATATCACACTCTCCCCTTTCTTTCCCCTTTCCCTTTTCCCTTCCCTTCCTTTTGTTATTTCCCCCCACTCCCCTTCCCTTTCTCTATTCCCCCTCCCCTTTTCCCCCTTTTAATATTTGAAAGGTTCGATGTTTTATAAGTTAACTGAGTATGTGGAGGTTGAGTTTAAGCCAAGTTTGATGAGAAGAAGATTCAGATGTTTCTCCTCTGCTCCCTTCTTCCCCTCTATTACCATGGGATTTTTTGTACCTCTTAGTGTAATGAGATTTCCCCTATTCACTCCCCTCCCTCTTCCAGTCTCTTTCCTGTCCCCCCTTTTAAGGGGGGAGTGTTTGTTAGATCATTCTATCTAAGTCATAGAAAATTCTGAGTGTTTGTTCCTTCTAATTCAGTATATTCTATCGAATAGAGTCCAAATTCCTGAGAGTTATTAGGGTCGTTCTCCCAAGTGGGGTTAAAGCCAGTTACATCTCTTTAGATAGCAGTCTCATGGATAGGTCATGAATGTCCATCATTTCTGGCTAGGTATATTCTCTCTGTTAGAGTTACAATTCTCAAGATTTATGAGAATCTTTTTCTCCCCATGCTGGGATATAGCCAGTTTCAACTTACTGGATTGCATTTTTTCCCTTTTACTGCCACCATTTTTTTTACCTTTTCATGTGTCTCTTGAACCTCCTGTTTGATGTCCAAATCTTCTGTTTAGCTCTGTTTTTTTCATCAGAGATTATTGAATTTCTTCCATTTTGTTAAATGTCCATCTTTTTTCCCTGGAAGAGAAGGCTCAGCTTTGCGGTAAAGTAGATTCTTGGCTGCATTCCAAGCTCCTGTACTCTTCAAAATTTCTTATTCCAGGCCCTTTGATCCCTTAATGTTGATGTAGTCAGGTCCTACGTGATCCTTTCTGTGGCTGCTTGATATTTAAATTGTTTCTTTCTGGCTGCTTGCAGGATTTTCTCTTTTATCTGATAGTTCTGGAAGTTTGACCACAACATTCCTTGGTGTTTTCATTTTAGGATCTTTTTTCTGGGATTGATATACTCTTTCAATAACAAAGTAGTTAGCAAAGTCGCCCTCCGATTCCATGATATCAGGGCAATTTTCCATCACTAGATCCTGTAATATTAAATCCAGGATTTTTTTCTCTTCAATGTTTTCAGGAAGTCCTATAATGTTCAGGTTGCCCCTCCTTGATCTATTCTCGAGGTCAGTGGTTTTGTTGATGAGGTATTTTACATTTGCTTCTATTTTTTCTATTTTTTGATTTTGTTTAACTGACTCTTGCTGTCTCATGGAGTCATTAGTTTCTGTAGACTCCATTTTTTTGGGGGGAGGAGTTTTCTTCATTAACCTTTTGCAACTCCTTTTCCAATTGGTCAATTCTACTTTTGAAAGAGCTTTCCATTTGACCAATTGATGTTTTGAGAGAATTAATTTCATTTTGCATTTGCCCATTTGAAGATCTGAGACATCTATCCTTATTTTGTATTTGTCCAATTGTACTTTCTAAGGTTTTGTTTTCTTGTTGCAAGGTATTAATTGTCTCTCCCAAATTTTCCAGTTGATTTTTAAACTCCTTCCTTATTTCTTCAAGGAAATCTTTCTGTGCTGAAGACCAGATTGTATTCTCCTCAGAGATTGCAGGTCTCTCTAAGTTAGGGTCTTTCCCTTCAAAGAATTTTTCTATGGATCCACCTTTCCGCTGACCCTTCTTCATTTTGCTAAGACATGAGTTGGGGAGGGGCTTTTCCCCAGGGCTTGGGATCTCTAAATGCTTTACTCACTGAGTGCGGTTTCTCTGAATGGCTGGTAGGAGGTGCTGGTTGCTTTCTTTGGAGTGTCTGTGACCTTGGTTGAGGCCTTCTCTCTTTCCTTGAAGGGAGGAGTTGAAGCTATTGAATTCTTTTCAGGAATTCTTTTCAATCAATGGTGGGCTTTACCCTGGACTGAGGTCATTCCTCAGCTGGGCTGGTTCTTCTGCTCACACACCTGGGACTGAGGCAGAAGTAGTTTGCATTTGTTTGTAAGGGAAGAAGTCTGAGTTGTAATGGGACTCAGATCAGAGGGGCCCAGGGATGGTGTCTGAAGCCTTCTTGCTCCAGAACTCTCCTCCCAGCCCTGTCCGGGATCTCCCAGGGGACAGCTCCAACACCAGTGCCTCTGCTCTCCCACCAACTCATGCCCCTGCGGTCCAGCCCCATTGCTGATCCAACAAGTCTGTCTCTCAGGCCCTCAGACTCCTGGTTCGAATTCAGCTGTTGATCTGGCTGATCCGGGGTTGATCCTCCCTCTGAGCCCAGACTCACCCACCCGAATTTGGCCAAAGCTGCTGCTGGAGACAAATCCTGAAGTAAATGTTCTTTCTCCTGGCTTTTCTTTCTGGGTTTTGTGGGTCAGATTTCTTTTAAGAGGTTTGTTTCATGTGATAGATGGGGAAGAGATCAGGAGACTTTAGAACTGTGCCTGTCTTCTCTCTGCCATCTTGGCTGGAAGTCGGTTAATTTGATTTTTTTTTTTTAAAAGAAGGCAACTAAGTTTCCAGGATCAAAAATGAAGAGGGTGAACTAAACACCACTGAGGAGAAATTAAAGAGATAATTTGGAGCTGCTTTGCCCAACTGTATGGCAATAAATTTGATAACCTAAATGAAATGGATGAATATTTATAAAAATACAAACTGCCCAGATTAACAGAAGAGGAAAAAAGACATTTAAATACCATTTCAGAAAAAGAACTATCAATAAACTCCCTTATAAAAAGGCTTCAGGTACATATGTGTTTAAAAGTGAATTCTACCAAATATTTAAAGAATAAATAATTTCTCTTCTACATAATCTGTTTTAATAAATAGAAGGAGTTCTGTGAAATTCCTTTTATGACATCAATGTTGTTCTGATACCTAAACCAGGAAGAACCAAAACAGAACAAAAATATTATAGACTAATCACCCTAATAAACATTTATGCCTTGGGCAAGCCACTTAACTCCATTTGCCTTGCAAAAACCTAAAGAACAAACAAACAAAAAACCAAAGGGGTGGCTAGGTGGCGTAGTGGATAAAGCACCAGCCTTGGAGTCAGGAGTACCTGGGTTCAAATCCAGTCTCAGACACTTAATAATTACCTAGCTGTGTGGCCTTGGGCAAGCCATTTAACCCCGTTTGCCTTGCAAAAACCTAAAAAAAGTATTGATGCAAAAATCTTAAATAAAATTTTAGCAATGAGGAAACAGCAAGTTATTACTAGGATAATACACCATAATAAGGGATGCAGGGATGGTTCTATATTAGGAAAATACTCAACATAATTGGACACAGCAATAGCAGAACCAACAGAAAATATATGATTATCTCAATAGATGCTGACAAAGCCTATGATAAAATACAACATTCATTCCTAATAAAAAAAAACACTAGACAGTTTAGGAATGAATGAAATTTTCTTTAAAATAATTAGTCTCCATCTAAAATAATCAACAAATATTATTTGTAATTGGGGTTAAGTTGGAACATTTCCAATAAGACCAGAGGTGAAACAAGGATGCCCAATATCACGATTACTATTCAATATAGTATTAAAAATGTTAATTTCAGCAATACAGGAAGAAAAAGTAATTTAAAGAATTATAATTGGCACTGAGGAAGCAAAGCTTTCACTCTTTGCAGATGATAGGATAGTATACCTAGAAAATCCAAGTAAATTATCTAAAAAAATTCCTTGAAACAACATATTCAGCAAAGTAGCAGGATATAAAGTAAAACCACATTAAATAAACATTTCTATAATTGAACAACAAAACCCAAGAGCAAGAGATAAAAAGAGAAATTCTATTTAAAGTAACTATAGACAACATTAAATATTTGGAAATCTATCTCCCAAGACAAATCCAGAAACTCAATGAACACAATTATAAAAGCCCTTCTCACCTAAAGTAAGATCACAATAATTGGAAAAATGTCAAATGTTTATAGTTAGGTTGAGCTAATACAATAAAAATGACAATTCTACCCAAATTAAATTGCTTATTCAGTGCCAGACCAATTAAACTACCAATAACTATTTACTGAGTTAGAAAAAAATAACAGAATTCATCTGGAGCAACAAAAGGTAAAGAATAGCAAGAGAACTGATGAAAAAAATGTAAAGGAAGGTACCTAGATCTACCAGATCTAAAACTATACTATAAAGGAGAAGTTATCAATTGCCTTGTATTGGTTTAGAAATAGAGTAATGGAACAGTGGATTAGAATAGGTTCAGAAGTCACATATAGTACAGTAATCTAGAGTTTGATAAACCCAGAGACTTCTAGGATAAGAACTCACATTTGACAAAAATTGTTGGGAGAACTGGAAAGTACTATGGCAAAAAACAGGCATAGACCGATTTCTCACATTATATATTAAAATAAGGTCAAAATGGGCACAGGATTATAAGAGGAGACACCATAGATAAATTACTAGAACAATAAATACTCTATTTGATTTGTGGAAAGGGGACAAATTATGACCAAACAAGAAATTGAATACATTATAAACTGCAAAATGGATGATTTTTGACTATATTAAATTAAAAAGATTTTGCACTAATAAAATCAAAGCTGCAAAATTAGAAGGAAGGCAGAAAGCTTGGAAGCAATCTTCACAACTAGTAATTCTGATAAATCTCTTATTTCTAAAATATAAAGAGAACTGCAACAAATTTATAAGGTTGCAAATCATTCCCCAATTGATAAGTGGTCAAAAGTTATGAATAGTCAGTTTTCAAATGAAGAAATTAAAGCTATATTTAGTCACATGAAAAAAATGTACCAAATCATTTTTGATTAGAGAAATGCAAATTAAAACAACTCTGATATATAGATATATTACACCTATCATATTGGCTAAGATGACAAAAAAAAGGGATAATGAGCAATGTCAGAAAGGTTGTGGGAAGCCTGGGACATGAATGCATTGCTGGTGGAGTTGTGAAGTGATCCAGTCATTCTAGAGAGCAATATGGAGCCATGCCCAAAGAGCAATAAAACTGTTTATATCCTTTGACCCCCTTAATTCCAATTCTAGGCCTATATCCAGAAGAAATCATAAAAAAATGGGAAAAGTTCCACATGTTCCAAAAAAATTCATAGCAACTCTTTTTTTTTTTTTGTAGTGGAAAAGAACTGGAAACTGAGGGAATGCCCATCAATTGGGAATGCTTTAACATGATATAGAATATGAATTTATCATATACTATTGTTCTACCAGGAACCATAAATACTCAGACTCTAGAGAAGAATGGTAGTAATTGCAGGATCTGATGTTGAGCAAAGAGAGCAGAATCAAGAGAACAATGTACACATTAACAACAACATTGTGAGACGATCAACCTTGATGGATGAAGCACCTCTCAGCAGTTCAGAGAGCTAGGAAGACTCTATTAGACCAGTTATGGACAATGCTATTCCTATCCAGAGGATGAAAAGAAAAGAAAAGAAAAGAAAAGAAAAGAGTTCTTCAGAATCTGAGGAACACTAAATTCACTTTTTAAAGAGATGTCTCTTATGTATTTCTTTCCCTTAATCTTAATTCCTCATACCAAAAATGGCTAACATGTAAACATGCTTCATACATATATGTAAGTACAATATTAACTTGACTGTTCACCGCTGAGGGGAGGGGAGTGGAAAGGGAGGGTAGAAGGAAATTTTGTAACTTTGGCATATGGGTGAATGTTTAAACAAAATCCCCAACAACTTTCATAATATGTATTTGGAAAACTAAAAGAATGAAAAAGGAGTTAAAAGAAACCAAACTTAATGGAGATTATTTGTTTTTAAATCAATTAATATCATGGAGATGCAAGTTTAAATGTAAACTTTTGCAACTTTGTAAATTATAATAAATGTGTAAATTGCTTGGTACAACATTAAAAGTGGAGTATTATAATAAAAGTGTTACATTGGTGGTATTATCAGTATTTATTATAGTAGCACAATTTTGCTATGATCACCAAGTATTCCTAGATTTGATAGTTTGATCCTCAGATATTTATATATTTTGTCAATATTTAGAATAGGATTTCTCTTTTGATTATAGTTTGTTGGATTTTATAATCATTATAGAGAAATGTAGTTGATTTTTGAGGTATTATTTTATACCTTGCTGAAGTTATCAGTTATCTCAATTAGTCTCTTTGCTCATTCCCCAAGATTGTCTAAGTATACCAGCATTTCATAATGAAAAAAGATAGTTTTCTTTCCTTTTTTACTTATTTTATGTGTTTAATTCTTTTTTCTTATTGCTGTTGCTAGAATTTTGTGAATCACATTAAAAATAATGGAATTGTTTTATTCTTATATTTGATTGAAAAGATTTCCAATATATTACCATTGAATGTTTTCTTGTGTTTTTACATATATATTTTATGCATATATTTTGTAGGGTTTTTAGCATAAATGAATGTAATTTGTTGAAGTATTTTTTTGCACTTTCAAGATAATCATGTGATTTGGGGATATTATGATTTTAATATGATTTAATTATTTTTTATTTTTTTTTACTGTGGAACCATTCCCATTTCTCTGGAATAATCCCACTTAGTCATACAGAATGATTTTTTGATAAATTACTGCAGCCTGTTTGATAGAATTTTGTTTCAAATATTTTTGAATCTGTATTGAATAATAGTTTTATGTTATAGTTTTTTCTCTTGTTTCATTACTGAGGCATTAGAATTGTATTTATGTTATTGTGGTTTCTCAATTTTTATGAATTATTAATACTTTTTTGGCATAATTTGTGAGGAATAATTGATGTAGCAAAGAATAATTTGTATAGTCCCTAATAGTTCATTAATAGTTTGATAGAATGCTGTGATTCCATCAGGATCAGAGACTTTTCCTTTTCCTTCCTCCTCAACTTTGGTAGTTTCTTGACTTTTAGGTCTCATTTCTTTTTTGAGATTGGGTTTGAGATTGAGATTAGAAAATTTCTAATTAGTACTCTGTCTTTGGGGTAGTTTATATTTTGAAGGTATTCCTCTATTTCATTTGTGTTCTAGGGTGTTGTATGTGTGTCTACAAGTGTTATAAATATTTTTAAAAAAATTCTGCTTTTGTTGTGATTTCACCTTACTTCTTTGTAATTTTTAAGTTTCATTTTTCTGCTTTCTTTTTAATCAGATTTTTTAGAGGTTTAATAATTTTATTAGTCTTCAAAAAAAGCAAGCTTTTAATTTTATTGCTCATTTTGTACATTTTTCTAGTTTGTACATTCCTATTTTATTGTTTAACATATATTTTTACAAATGAAAGAAAGAAAAACCTGTTAGAATGAGAGAAAATTGTACATTTTATTCATGAATCCTATAGGATAAGGGTGCCACCTGGAGTGAGACATGAGGTGGCCTTGGAACATCAGGTAATTTATAGTCTTCAGAAACTATTTCCCTTCCCTCTTGGATTTTCATAGGCTCTCAGAGTTTGAGTTGCAATCTAAGAGGTCCACTTATTCCATGTCATGTCCCTAAAATGATCCCCCCCCCAGATCATACAACGTATGATATGCTGATGGACCTCAATCATCACAGCAGGTGTGTGGGTTAATATTCAAATGCCTAATTTCAATTGGTCAAGATCTGGTCAAAATTTCTAGGCCCCCTCTTGACTGGTTGAGAACCGGTTTTGGGTTTGCCATCTCTGGAATGGGATTAAGAAAACCCTCCCAGTTTTGTGATTGGCTGGGCCATTCCCCCTTTATAATGTATTCCCTAAGGGCTCCCCTCCACAGCCTGTGAAGACCAACACCCTACATTCCTCACAATATACTATTTCTTGCTTATTTTCAATCTGTTTATTGGTTGACTTTATCATTTTTTAAATGCATATTTAGTGTCTTAGATCTCACTTTTTCTACCTTGTTATTGTATGTTTGGAAGGATATGTTTTCTTTTCTGATGAATGCTTTTACTACACTTTATTAATTTTGTCATGGAATTTTATCATTAGATTTTTTCATGTAGTTATTGTTTTTTATTAATTATTCTTTAATCCACTCATTATTTGCATCTTGCATTTGTGGTCCCTGAGCTCATTACTATTTTTATTTACAGTTTGTAAATGTATTTACCCTTTCTGTCTTCTTATATTTATTTGAACTATTTCAGGGATCTAAGACATGGTCATTTTTAAAAACAATTCTGTATGCTACTGAGAAATAAGTATAATCTTTTGTAGTCCTATGCTAAAGATACCATAGATCATTTATTTCTAGTTTCTCTAACAATTTGTTTAGTTCTATAGTTTTTTAGTTCTTTCTGTTAAATATATCCAAAACTGAAATAAGGAAATTGTACTGCCTTTATTGCACTACTGTCTTTGTCTTACCAAAGTTCGGTCAATGTTTATGCTGCAAATATATTTGAAGTATATAAGTTTGATATTGTCTGCTTCTATGCTCCCTTTTAGTGTGATGTATAATTTAATTATAATTCCCTTTTTTATGTTTTGATATTTATTCTTACTTTGTCTAAGAGAATAATTACAATTCTACTTTTCTGGATTTACCTCATGCATAATATATTTATTTTAAAGCTCTAATTTTTATTCTCTGTGTCTTTGCTTTTAAAGTGTATTTTTTCTCAGCAAAAGATAATGGGGTATAGTTTTCTTATCCCTATTATTAAAATTTTTCTTCCCATCAACCTCAAGCACTGTATTTACCATTTTCTATCCCATTCCCTAGTTCAGATTTTGTTTTAAGTTTCTTTTCTTATTTGTTTTTATCCAACTATTTTAGGACATTTGCTCTTTTCCTTTCTTCAGATAATCAAAGAAAACTTTTTTTCAATCCTTTGATTTGTTTTGTTCATTCAGTTTTTAAACTTTCATTTTCCGCATTTTTTCTGAGAAGGATCCCATTTTCTGTACATTGTTTATGTTCCCTGTCTATTTTAGCCTTTCACTTGTATTTAAGGCCATTATTCTTATTTAGCTCTTCTTTAATCTGTTCCCTTATGGAATAAAAAGAGAAATGAGAAGAAAATAAGCATTTATGTAATAACTAATGTATGCTAGACACTTTACTAAACTCTTTTAAAAAAAGAGATAAAAATCATAAAAAACAGAACCTACAGAAAGATCCAATGAGCTAATTCTCCAGCCCAAGGGAACCTGGAAAATAGTGGGAAGGCTCTGTTACTTGAGGTTGGAGGGGAATCAGCACACCAGAGCAAAGGAACTTCAGTCTCCCAGGAAACAGCCCCAGGGTGCCTAGGAGTGCTGGCTCCTAGCATCAGAAGTAGTTCCCTAACCTGCACCCCAGGGAGCACCAAGCACAACTTGGAAGATCAGCAAGGAGACCTCTGACAGAGCAAGCATGAAGTCCAGGTCAGCCTTGCTCCCCTCAGTGCAGTAGCAGCCCTTTGTGTAGCCCAGATCCCAGGTAATAGAAGGGGACCTGTGGAGCTGCCCAGGAGCAGCCTCCAGGCAACTGCTCCCTGATTGCTCAGCTCATGGAAGGTAAGGGAGTGGAAGGATATTGCTGAGGTCTGTCCTCTGTCCCTGGGATAGGACTCTGGAGATTTATCATATTCAGACCCAGGTTGTGAGTAGGTACCCCCCCCATAGCCCCATGGAAGAGGGGTGCACTTGTGGTCATTCAACAGGCCAGGAGAGCAATCAGAGCCTCACATGCTGAGATCCAAGATCTTCACATGTTGGAGTGTCCAAAAACACTCAAAAACTCAGGAAGCACCGCAAAATTAGGAACACTCTGGGGGAATGAGTAAAGAAAAAAGGGAACCTGACAATAGACAATTACTTTGGTTCCATGGAAGATAAAAATACTCAATCCAAAGATGAGAAAGTCAAGCTTCTGCATCTAAAGACTCAATGAAATATAGAAGTGGGGCACAGGCTATGACAGAGCTCCAAAAAGACTTTGAAAATCAAGTAAGAGAGACAGAAGAAAAATTGGGAAAAGAAATGAGAGAGATACAGAAAAAATACCCATGAAGAGGAAGCCAGCAGCTTAATCAAGGAAATCCAAAAAATGCTGAAGAAAATAACATTAAAAACCAGCTTAAATCAAATGAATCAAACAGTTCAAAAAGTTATTGAAGACAAAAATGCTTTAATAATCAGAATTGGCCAGATGGAAAAGGAAATAAGACAGCTCTCTGAGGAAATCCAATCCTTCAGATGTAGAATGGAGCTAAAGGAAGCAGATGATTTTACGAGAAGTTAAGACACAATACTTCAACACCAAAAGAATGAAAAATTAGAAGAAAATGTGAAATATCTCATTGAAAAAACAACTGCTCTGGAAAACAGATCTAAGAAAAATAATTTTAAAATTATTGGGCTACATGAAAGTCATGATCAGGAAAAGACCCTTGACCTCATTTTTAAAGAATTTTTACAATAAAATTGCCCTGATATCCTTGACCACAGGGTAAAATAGAAATTGAGAGAATCCACTGATCTCCCCTGGAAAGAAATCCAAAGAAAAAAAAACAACCTCCAGGAATGTTATAGCCAAGTTCCAGAACTCCCAAGTCAAAGAGAAAATATTACAAGTAGCCAGAAGAACACAATTCAAATATTTTAGAGCTGCAGACTGGACTACCCAGGACTTAGCAGCATCTACATTAAGGGCTCGTAGGATATGGAATATAATGTTCCAGCAGGCACAAGAGCTTGGAATGCAACTGAGAATCAACTACCCAGCAAAACTGAACATCCTCTCCCAGGGTAAAACATGGACTTTCAATGAAACAGGGGAATTTCAAATATTCGTGTTGAAACAAACAGAGATGAACAGAATTCAAGTACAGGACTCAGGTGAAATACAGAGAGGGAGAAAGAGAAGGGTAAATTATGAGGGACTTCATGAATATGAACTGTGTATATTGCTGCATGGAAAGATGATACTGATAACATTCATTAAAAACCTCATTAAATACATCAAGTAGAAGGAGCTTTTATAGATAAGGCACAGGAGAAAGTTGAATTTGAAAATATAATAATTGGTAAAAATGGAGTCAATGGGTAAAAGGGAAATAAATGTACTGGGAGTAAGAAAGAAAATGTAGAATAGGCTAAGATATTTCATATAAAAGATATTTCATGTAGCTTTTGCAATGATATGGAAGGGGGAAAGGCAAGGAGGAATGAAAGAGATTTCATTCTCCTTGGAAATGGCTCAGAAAGGAAATAGCATGCACACTCAATAAGGTATAGAAATCTAGGGGAATAAGGAGAGAAGGGGAACAGGGGGAGGGGAGCAGGGATGTGGGTGATAGAGGAGAGAGTAGATCATAGAAGAGGTTAGTCAGATATAGCACATTTTCTTTTTCACTTTTTGCAAGGTGGTGAAATTGGGTGGCCTGTCTGGGACCACAGGGCCAGGAGGTTGCTGGGTCTCTGGGGTGGGATGTAGACTTGGGACCTCTTGGCCCCAGGGCTGGTGCTCTGTCTGTTGCATTACTCAGCTACCCTGCAGCACATTTTTTAAGATGAACAGAGTGAAAGGGGAGAAAAAATATAATAGATAGTAGTAGGGAGGAATGGATGGAGGGAATTACAATCAGCAACAGCAACTGTGGAAAAATATGGAAGTAATTTCTATGATGGACTTATGATAAAGAATGTGATCCACCTAAGACAGACCTGATGATATCAGAAGACAGACTGAAACACATTTTTTCTTTTTCTTTAACTTTATTTCTCATGAAGTTTCATATTTCTGAGTGGGGAGGGGGTAATATGTTTACTCTTACAAGAAGAATATTTTACTAATGGGTAAATAAATTAAAGAAAATTTTTAATAAAGAACAAAAATGAGTATTTAGAACTTTTTTCAGTTGACTCTCGATCACTTTGATTTCTTCTTCTAGAAACTGCTTGTGCATATATTTTGTCCATTTATTAATTGGAGAAATACTCTTATTTGTGCAAATTTAACTAAGTTCCTTACACATTTGAGAAACGAGCCCTTTATCAGAGAAACTTGCTAAACTCCTTTTCCAATTATATACAATAGTAATATGTACACATCATTTTTTGCAAGGCTCTGAATTCTACAATCCCCCCCCCACAGAAAGCTGTCTGATAGCCTCTATATTGTTTCCATGCCATACATTGATATAAATAGAATGTGTTATAAGAGTAAACATAACCACAACCACCACTCCCCAAGAAGATGAGAAACCTCAAGAATAGAGAGAGGAAAAAAATTTTTATTTCAGTCTGTGTTCAGATTTCAATGGCTCTGTCTCTGGGGTGAGTTGCTTTCTTTATCATATGTCTGCCAGAGAAGTTGTTTCAATATTTTTCCCACAGTTGCTATTACTAGCTGTACCTCCACTCTATTTCTCCCCACTCTCATTTATTCTATTCTCTCTCTTCTCTCCTTTCATCCTGGCCCATCCAAAAGTGTGTTGAATCTGAGTACCCTCTCCCTCAATCTTCCCTCTCTTCTATCACCTATTCCCTCCTTCCCTCCCCCCATTCCCCCTTATCCCATCCCTTTCTTCTTATTTTTCTCTAGGGTAAGATAGATTTCCTCACCCTATTAAGTGTGTATGTTATTTCCTCTCTGAACCGTTTCTGATGAGAATGAAGGCTCATTCATTCCCTCTTGCCTTTCCCCTTTCCACTTCATTGAAAAAAAGTTTTTTCTTGATTCTTATGTGAAATATCTTAGTCTCTTCTTCCTCTCTTTTCTCTTCTTCCTAATACTTTCTTTATTACCCCTTGAATCCCTCTTTTTAATATAATACATTATATTTCATTCCTTGCTATGTCCTGTCTATATATGCTCCTTCTAACAGCTTTTATAAATGAGAAAGTTCATAGGAGTTATTAATATCTTCTTCCCATGAAGGAATACAAATAGTTCAGTATCACTAAGTTCCTCATAGTTGGTCCTTCTCTTCCACTCCCTCTATGGTTCACTAGAGTCCTGTACTTGGAGATCAAACTTTCTGTTCAGCTCTGGTTGTTTCAATAGGAAAGTTTGGAAGTCCCATGTTTCATTGAAAGTCCATCTTTTCCCCTGAAAGAGGATGTTCAGTTTTCCTGGGTAGTTGATTCTTGGTTGTAACCAAGATCTTTTGCCTTCTGGAATATCATATTCCAATTCCTATGACCCTTAATGTAGATGCTGCCAGATACTGTGTAATTCCACTATGGAGCCTTGGTAATTGAATTGTTTGTTTCTGGCAGCTTTTAGAATTTTCTCTTTGATTTGGGAGTTTTGGAATTTGGCTATAATATTCCTGGAAGTTTTTCTTTTGGGATCTCTTTCAGGAGGTGACCAGTGAATTCCCTTGATTTCTATTTTACCCTCAGATTCTAGGATCTCAGGGCAATTTTACTGTATTATTTCTTGATAAATGAAGTCTAGGCTCTTCTCTTGATCATGGCTTTCAGATAGCCCCAAAATTTTAAAAATTGTTTCTTCTGGATATGTTTTCAAAGTCAGTTGTTTTTCCAATGAGATATTTCATTTTCTTCTAATTTTTGACTATTTTGGAAGAGTTTTATTTCTTCCCAATTTCTTGCAAAGTCATCAGCTTCCTTTAGTTCCATTCTGCATTTGAAGGACTTATTTTCTTCAGAGAGCTTTTTTTATCTCCTTTTTCAGCTAGCCAATTTTGCTTTTTAAGGCATTCTTCTTCTCATTTGCTTTTGGTCTTGCTTTTTACATTAGGCCTAAACTGGTTTTTAACATTATTTTCTTCAATTTGTTTTTGTATATCTTTCACCAAGTTGTTGATTTGGTTTTCATGATTTTTCTGCATCGTTCTCATTTCTCCTCCCATTTTTTCCTCCATCTCCCTTAATTGCTTTTCAAGTTTTTTTGAGCTCATCTTTAGTCTGAGCCCATTTTCTATTGCTCTTGTATGTTTTGGAAACTGAAGCTTTGACTTTGTCATCATCTGAGTATGTGTTTAATCTTCCATGGGACTAAAGTAATTCTCTATGGTCAGATTCTTCTTTTTATGTTCTTTACTCATTTCCTCAGCCCAAGACTAATTTACAGCAGTTCCAAGGCTTTGGGTTTTTTTTTTTGGTGGGGGTCACCCCACAGGGACCTTTATTCCTCCAAGGTCTTATGCTCTCTTGCCTGTGCTTTGATATGTATATGTCCCTGTACTTCCCTCTGCCCTGAGGCTATAAGGAGGGGTCCAGCTTGGCTATTTAGCATGGAAGCCCAAACTGCAACCTGTATTTGAGTGTACTGCAAACTGCAGAGTCCTACCCCAAGGGAGAGCAGAGAAATCTCTTTAGACTTCCCTTACCATCTCTTGGGGTGCAGGCTTCTTTCTCCAGATTTTCGCTGCAGGTTCTGTTGCCAGTGTTCCCTCACTCCATACTTGTTCTGGTGTATCAGAGTTCTCTCCCTGCCTCTTCAAGCTGCTGTGGGTGATCACTGGGCTGGGCTGGACTGGTCTGTGGCCCTTGCTTTTTTTTTTCCCAACCCCCATTCCTGGTGAAACACACCTTTCCCAAGGAGCTTCTAAGTTATCTTGGACTGGGAAAATGTATCACTCAGTATTTCTGTGGGTTCTGTCCTCTCTAAATTTTGGCTAGAGTCATTATTTGTTTGTTTTTTTTTGGAGTTTGGGGGGGGGAAGGATTTTCTGGAAAATGTCGCCTTCACACTTCCATTTAGATCCGCCTAAACTCTTTTTCTTATTTCCTGTTTTTCTTCTAATTTTAACTTCAATGGTTTTCTGCAATATCTTTTTTTTTATTTTATGTAATCAAAATTATTCACTTTCCCTCCCATGACTGTATATCTCTTATTTGGTCATAAACTCTTCATTTATCTATAGATGTGAGAATTATTTTCCCCATGATCCCTAAATTAATACCATTTATATGGAAATCATGCAATTATTTTTACTTAGTTTCGTATATAGTGTGATATGTTGGTCTATGCTTAGGTTCTGTCAAACTTCTAGTTTTCCTGGAAAACTCAGATTTTTTTCCTGCCACCAGGCCCAGATTTCTATCTACTATGACACTAAACCATTAGCTGATCCTAGCTTCTCTTTTTTTAAAAAATTTATTTAAGGCAATGGGGTTAAGTGACTTTTCTAAGGTCACAGAGCTAGGTAATTTTTAAGTGTCTGAGGTTGGATTTGAACTCAGGTCCTCCTTACTCCAGGACTGGCACTCTTATCCACTGCACCACCTAGCGTTCCTGATCCTAGCTTCTCAAGCTTCCAATGAAACATTTTTAGGCATCTAATTCAAAGTTTCTGTTATAACACCTACCATGTAAGTTGTTATGAGTATCAGATGTGGTAATAAATTTTAATCATGCTTCAAACTATAAAGAGAAATATAAATGCTGGTTGTTATTACAATTATCATCATCATTATTATTTTCTTTTTTTAAATGTATTCTTATTTTGGACAAATTATGTTTTTATACATTACTTAAATATTCTTGTTTAAGAGTAAACATAATAGCCCCTCCCTCCAAAAATATAGATGTTGCATGAGCAATAAAGTAAAGGAAAGAGAAAAAAATTTAAATTAAAAAAAATAATAGTAATGGGGCAGCCAAGTGGTGCAGTGGATGGAGCACCGGCCCTGGAACCAGGAGCACCAGAGCCCAAATCCAGCCCCAGAAACCCAACAATCACCCAGCTATATGACCCCAGGCATGCTACCCCAACCATATTGCCCTGCAAAAAAACAAAAAAAAGACCAAAAATAAAATAAAATAATAATAATAATCATAGTGAGGTGGCCAGGTGGCACAGTGGACAGAGCACTGGCCCTGGAGCCAGGAGCACCTGGGTCCAAATCTGGCCTCAGACACCCAACAATGACCCTGCTATGCCACCCCAGGCAAGCCACCCAGTCCCATTTGCAAATCCCTCCCCCCAAATAATATGAATAATAAAAATGTGCTTCAGTCTGTGTTCCAACACCTCCAGTTCTATCAAAGGTGGATCACATTCTTTATTATAAGTCCATCACAAAAGCTACTTCCATATTTTTCCACCATTGCCATTGCTGATTGCAACTGCCTCCATTCATATTTCCCCACTACCATATACTATATTTTCTTCCTCCTTTCACTCTGTCCCTTTTCTTAAATGCATTGTAGGGTAGCTGAGTGGCCCAGCAAACATATCCCCTGCCCTGGGGCCAAGAGGCCCTGAGTGCACATACCACCCCTTAGGCCCAGCATCCACCCTGCCCTATGGTCCCAGACAGGCCATCCAATTCCAGCCTCTTGCAAGAAGTAAAAAAGAAAATGTGTTATATCTGACCACTCTCCCCCCATGATCCATCCTCTCCTCCATCACTCACATTCCCCCCCACCTTCCTCTTGCTCCCCTTCTCTCCTTCTTACTCTAGATGACTATACCCCATTGAGTATATATGCTGTTTCCTTTCCTAGCCACCTCTGATGAGAGTGAAGTTTCCCTTATTCCCCTTGCCTTGCCCCTTCCATATCATTGCAGTAGCTCATTGTAATAAAATAATCTTATTATATGAAATATCTTAGCCTATTTCACCTCTCCTTTTTCTTTCTCCCATTACATTTCCCCTTTAGCCATTGACTCCATTTTTACACTATATTATATCTTCAAATTCAACTCTCTCATGTGCTTCATCTATAAAGGTTCCTTCTACCTGCTCTATTAAATGAGAAGGTTCATATGAGTATTATCAGTACCATTTTTCTATTCAGGAATACATGTAGTTCATCATCATTAAGTCCCTCATATTTCCCTCTTCTCTTCCACTCTCTGTGTTTCACCTGAGTCCTGTATTTGAAGATCAAACTTTTTGTTCAGCTCTGGACATTCCAACAGAATCAATTGAAATTCCCCTGGTTCATTGAAAGTCAATTTTTTTCCCTGGAAGAGGACATTCAGTTTTGTTGGGTAGTTGATTCTCGGTTGCATTCCAATCTCTTTTGCCTTCCAGAATATTATATTCTAATCCCTATGAGCTTTTAATGTAGTTGCTGCTAAGTCCTGTGTGATCCTGACTGAAGCTCCATGATATTTGAATTGTTGTGTCCTTCTGGCTGCTTGTAATATTTTCTTTTTGACTTGGGATTTATGGAACTTGGCTATAATATTCCTGGGGGTTGTTTTTCTTTTTAGTCTCTTTCTCAGGGAAATCAGTGGATCCTTTCAATTTTTGTTTTTTGCCCTCTGCTTCTAGGATATCAGGGAAGTTTTCCTGTAGTAATTCTTTGAAAATGAGATCAAGGCTCTTTTCCTGATCATGAATGTCAGGTATTACAATAATTTTTAAATTATCATTCCTGAATCTGTTTTCCATATCAGTTTTTTTCAATGAATGTTTCTCATTTTCTTCTAATTTTTCATTCTTCTGGTTTTGAAGTATTGCATCTTGATTTCTCATAAAATCAGAAGCCTCCCTCAGTTCCATTCTATATCTGGATTTGTTTGCCTCAGAGAGCTTTCTTATCTTTTTTTTCCATCTGGCCAATTCTGCTTTTTAAAAGCATCTTCTCCTCAATAACATTTTGAACTGTTTTATCCATTTGACCTATGCTGGGTTTTAACATGTTATTTTCTTTAGCATTTTTTTTTGTATCTCCTTGACTAAGCTGCTGGTTTCATTTTCATGTTTTTCCTGCATCTCTCTCATTTCTTTTCCCAATTTTTCCTCTATCTCCCTCACTTGATTTTCAAAGTAGTCTTTTTTGAGCTCTATCATAGCCTAAGCCCAATTTCTGTTTTTTCTTGGAGTCTTTAGATGCAGGAGCATGTACATCCTCATTTTCAGATTGAATATTTTGATCCTTGGAATCATAGACAAAGTATTTCTCAATGGTGTTCCTCTTTTTTTCTGCTTACTCATTTCTGCAGCCTGTTCCTGCTTTGGGGGTACTTCCTGTGCTTTTGAGTATTATTGGGACACCCCCCCCCACACACACACACAAATATCTCCATGTGTGAGGCTCTGCCTTCCTTCCCAGTCTGTGAATGACCACAAGCACACCCCTCTGCCATGGGGCTGAGGTGGGGGGTGGCTGCTGTTCTATGGGGGCCCTGGACTGAGGTCAGGATCTGAATGTGGTCAGAGCCCCAGAGTCCTGTTCCAGGACAGAGGAGAGACCTCTACATTCACTATCCACTCCCCTCCCTAGGCTTAGCACTTGTGCCTGGGGACTCCTGCTCACCGGCTTTGCCTGCTTCTGGTTCCTGGATCTGGGCTGCCAGGGTCTGCTGCTTGCTGAGTGCCCTGAGGGCTGGGCTTCATCTCTCACTCTGGCAGAGGTTCCCCTCCCAACTGCTGATTCCCCAAATTGTGCCCAGTGCTCCCCGGGGTGTAGATCAGGAGACTGACCCTGCTGCCATCAGTGCCATAGGGCTGTCTCCAGAGGCTGAAGTTCCTTCACTCTGTCTGTCACCCCTCTAACCCTGTGAAGCAGAGCCTTTCTGCTATTTTCCAGGTTACCTTGGGCTGGAGAATTGCCTCACTGGATCCCTCTGTGGATTCTGTCTCTTGAAAATTCAGTTAGAGTCCTTATTTTATAAGTTTGGAAATATTAGAGAGAGAGCACATAAGAGATGATCCTCTCCTGTCACCATCTTGACTCCTACCCCCATCATTATTATTTTCAAGGAAAATTATTATTTTTTTTGCAATGCAACGGGGTTAAGTGGCTTGCCCAGTGCCACATGGCCAGGTAATTATTAAGTGTCTGAGACCAGATTACTCCTGACTCCAGGGCTGGTGCTCTATTCACTGTGCAACCTAGCCACCCTTCAAGGAAAATTATAATTTATCTTTTCCAACATGAAAAATATATAAAAAATGTATGGACAAATTAATTAAAATATCTCTTTTCTTAAAGTGTAAGTATATTTTTTGTTGAATTGGCAGGTTATTCCTTTAACTATGCCTGTGTAGACATAGATGTGCATTGAAATTTTCATTGTCTCAAGTTTCCTTGAAGAAAGGATAATAGGAATATGTAATGTGCAGGTTTTATGATCTGGAATCAAAAGAGATGGGGGTTTAAATCTTAATCCTTCACATACTGCTTTTATCATCATAGATCATCTAAATTTACATAGTCCCCAATTCTTCATGGTAAAATAAACTTGAAAATTCATTGGATTTTTGCTTGGCTCAAATAACTAATGTATAAAATAGTATTCTGTAAAATCATGAAATGTTATATCAGCTATTACAGCATCTAGTATTTTGGGAGTTCAATAAGTAGAAACTAATTATCAAAATATCTACCATAAGTGTTATCTTTCCATTCTAGGTGTCTTTTAATTCTATGTAGCCATTGATCTGTCCCACAATGTATTTTATTATGATAATAATCTCTAATTTAGAAATAAATGAGGATCTCTGTAAAAAATAGTAATTGGCATTATTGCTACCCATTTCAAGTCCTCCTTAATTGGCCCTTCTTGGGTGATTTGAAAGTCAGGGGAAGGTTTTAAATTTTTTCCCTTCACTCTGTTCTCTTATGGAATTGCTCTAAGAATTTTTTTTCTGAATATATAGTTCTTTCTAATTTTAGTGGGTATTTGGTGAATGAAACTCCAGAAGAAAAGTGCTAATCACTAATTTTCTTCTTAACACCCATATGGGAATAGCCATCATGTACAAAATTATCAGCATGTGATTGTCTATAAGTGGCTTTGCAATGTTACCCTTTTTTTAATGAATGAGGAAGGAGAACATTTTGTTAAATTCCTAAAGCTGCCACCTCTTCCCTGAATCTTTATGCTGTTGGCAGAAAGTTAATTCTTCCTCCTTAGAAGTTCTTGAAGACTTTTTTCCTGGACTTTGTTTGCCTCTCATCACATTCTTCCTTGTATCATACTTATTTTCATACTTGACTTTGATTCTCATTGGTTTGAAAAACTTCTTAAAGCCAGGATAGTCATTTGTTCACTTTTATATTTTGGGGGCAACTTCAGTCCCTTGATAATTGAAAGCACCTATTTAGAGGCAGCATGGGAAGATGAAAAATTGGTGGATTTGGAGTCATGGAATCTGGCTTTGAATCCTATCACTACCTAAGTAAACTTGGATAAGCTGTATAATTTCACTGGGATTCTGTTTCCTCAAGGAAAAAATGAAAAGATCTAATTACTTTGATTTTATGATTGTAGCAAACATTTAGATTTGATTCTGCCTTTAAGTAGTTTTTGATTTTCTATTAATAAAAGCAGTGTGATATAGTGATTAGAAAGAAAATCAGGAACATATGGATTCAATTTCTACCTTAGCCACTTACTAGATAGGTGATCTTGGCAAGTCATTTAATCTTTCTTAGTCTCAGTTTCCCCCATTCATCAAATAAAAGTATTGGAATAGATGTTTCTCTGGTTCTTTTCAGGTCTAACATTATGATCTCACTAATCTGTCCTTTTATAATTTTTAAAATTTCACTGTAAATGCAAAATTCATTATGGACATTAAAATAAAATATATTTCATAAAAATGGTAACTTTATAAATTTGTTTTATTATAAAAATCATATCACCATAGTTTTCCTGGTTACAGATTATCTTCACTTGTCTTCCCCAAAAGCCTTATTGCAATTTTGAGGTACTGATGCTGAGAACTTCGCCAAAACTTTTGGGAAAAGAAAGAATGTAAATGGATGAATAAGAATTATTAAAATTTCACCTAATTCATGAATAGAAATATATGTTCTTGAGAGAGGTTGGTTCAATAGAAAAAGTTTTGCACTTGAAGCTAGGAGAGATATGAATTATGAGAAATTTCTACCTGGCTTCAAAGATCTATTTCTTAGATTTTGAGAATGAGAATTTACTCCTATGAAATGAAATATAATAAATTAAGGGTTGATTTATTGTTTTGTTGTTTGTCTTTGCTTATGAGAACCGTGGCAAGATGGTAGTCATTCAGATTAAATTTGTCTCTTATACAATTTTACCCAGGGATCCACTTGACAAACATTAATGATGAAATGTCTGTAAAATATCATGCAGATGATAGCCAATGATTTTATTCTATTTAACTTTATGCCAAGGAAGGGATAGATACTCAAAAAATGGTCAAAATATCTTGTACATAGAGAGTTATTTGCATGTTGTTTTCCCCGTTAGAAGATAAATTCCTTGAGAGAGTGGACCGTATTTTGACTTTCTTTGTGTTCCTGTTCTTACACACAGTAAGTGTTTAATAAAAATTAATTTATCAACTAAAAATTAAGTCATTTAAATAGTGAGAAAACATATCCTGAATGAAATAATATTATTATGTGTGAGAAGGTTTCAGATGAATATTTCTTATAAACATTTTTGCATCATTTCAGATTTGTAAAATGATTCATAGTAGTCTCTTTAACTTGGAATGCTTCTTCTCAGTGGAGAAACATTTGTTGCGCATCTCCTTTTTCCAGATGAGCAAATGAAGTGATCAAGAGGTTAATTGACTATATCCTAAGGTATTTAGCAAATTGGTAATGGAGTTAAACTTAGAAACTCCAGAATACCCAGGGGTAAGTGAATCAGAGAGAATGATTCATTGAGAATGAGTCACTGAAATGCCTCTAAACTCACATCTCTGAATCCCTTTCAGACATCCCCAAATGAATGTCCAAAAGATATGTTAGACTCAGTGTGTCCAAAACTGAATTTATGTTCCCCAAACCCTTCTTTTCCTACTCACTTCCTTATTATTCTTGAGGGCAACACCACCCTCCCAGTCAACCTAGGAATCATCCCTGATTCCTCACTATTTCTCATCATCCATATCCAAAGTGTTGTCAAAGACTGCCAAAAGTGTTAGTTTCATCCCTGCAACCTCTTCTCTACTCTGAAATTGTCCTCACTTTTTTGTAGGCTTTTATCATCTCCCACCTCTACTGCTGCAATAGTGTGCTGGTGGATCTGCCAGCCTCAAGCAACTCCTGATTCTAATTTATCTTCTATTCAATCACCAAAATGATTTTTCTAAAGTGCTGGCCCAACCATCTTACTTCCTTCCCTCAATCCCTCAATAAAGCCATGTGGTTCCCAATTACCTCCAGGATCAAAAACAAAAATACTGTTTGGCACTCAAAACCCTTCATAACCATTCTTATTCCTATCCTTTTGTCATTTTAACCCCCTTTCTCCTTTCCACATAATTTTTGATCCAGTATTCCTGCATTCCTGATTTATCCATGAAAGAGATACTAACTCTTAGGTTAGATATTTTCTCTGGTTATCCCCCCCCATCCCTAGAATTTATTCTTTGCTCATTTTAATTTCCCTAGTTCTATCAACTAAATCCTATTATCTATTTCTAAAAAAAGTCTTTTTTCATCCCTTCTAAATTTTGTCTTCCTTCTCTTATCATTTCCTATTGATTATGTATATAGATTTTTGTGTATATTTGTTTGCTTCTTGTCTTCCCCCTTTAAATTGTGAGCTTTTTGAGATCTGAGACTCTTTTAACTTATTTTGTATCCTCAGGACATGGCCCAGTACCTCATAAAATAAGTATTTGATAAGTATTTGCTTACTGACTAACCATGTGTTCTTCCTAAATTTGAGCAGTTTTCTCTTGACTGGCTGCACTTGTGGGAGAGTGTGTCACAAATGTATGGAGGCATGTTTTGTAACAACTCTTCTTATTGTACCATGTTGGTAAATATGTTACAATATTTGGAGGCATTTGCATGATTCAGTGGGTAGAATGCTAGGCCTGATGTCGGGAAGACCTGATAAAATATGACCTCAGACATTTACTAGCTGGGTGACCCTGGGCAAATTACTTAACTTTTGTCTTTCTCAGGCCCTCAAATGTAAAATAGGAATGATAATATCTATCTCAAAGGGTTGTTCTTTTGTGGGGCATTGATGTCACCAATTTAAGATTGAGAGGCCTTGAAAAAATGAAAGAATTCACACACAGCCCTGGAATTTTAAAACAGCTCAGGATTTATTATACAAACCTGCAAAGTATGCAGATTAAAATTTTTTCTCCTTCTGGAGAAGTAGCAAACAGCTTGTAAGCTATTTGAGGCAGGAGAATAACAAAGGCTAGGTGAGATTTAAGTAAGAGAGTAAAGAAAGTGAAAAATAATATAGCTAGGAGTCCTTTTAAGAAGGAAAGGAGAGGCAGTCATAAGGGCAGGCTTAGTCCAAACACATGGCATAGGGGCCCATGGTTCTCCATTGGGCCTTGTTTAGGGGCATATGTCCTAACTTCGAAAGAAAGAGAGAGAGAGATAGCCATCCTTGCAAGGTGAAGGGAGGGTGAAGAAGAGGGAAAAAGTAGGGGTGCTTCTCTGCTGGATGACTTAAATGCACTTCTATAGAGGGTTGGATAAGATAGGTGCTTGGGAAGTGGTCCAGCACCTGTCTCCATGTGTTCTCCAAAAGGGAAGATATGTGTTGGTCCTTCCTATCCCAAGGTGCATGACCTCCAAGTCCAACACATCATTTTCTGTCATCCAAGTGCAAGCTAAACCCATAGGTGACCAAGATCAAACTGGTAGCTGGAGGAAGCTGAATGAGTCAAGGCCACTCCCATTTTGAATAATTCACATTTAACTGTGGAACAAAAGGAGGCAATTTACATCTCAGGGGCAGATAACATTTTTCTAATTAGACAAATATTTCTTCTATCTTTCTCCTTCTCAGACAGAATTTCACAGAGTAAAAAATTGTAAAATTTGTTTCCAATTAACAGCTTCAATATGTCCATTACTCCCAGCAACATATTCCCATAACTCCCTGCATCAGTTGTAAATATTAAATAAAATAATATTTGTAAAGACCTGAATACCATGCAGGACACAATATTTTTTGAGGGGCCAGAGAGTTCACCTTTTATTTTACAGATGAGGAAACTGAGGTAATAAAGTATGAAAACACTTGCACAAGGTCATAAAGGTAGTAAGCATCTCAGAGAGAATACAAACTCAGGTCTCTGATCTCCAGTGAATAACACTGATATTCACTACATTAGGGTTAGCTAGCTCCATTCGCTGTACAGTGGGAAGGCTTCCTAAAGGAACAGATCCTTTCTTAACCTGTCCTTCCCTTTCTTTTTTAAAAAATGTATTTATTTTTGTGTTTTACGATTTCCCCTTAATATTGCATTCCCCCCACCCCCCACAGAAGTCAGTCTGTTAGTCTTTACATTGTTTGCATGCTATACATTAATCCAAGTTGAATGTGTTGAGAAAGAAATCAAATTCTTAAGGAAAAAAATAAAATATGGGGGATAGCAAAATCATATAATAAGATAACTTTTTTAAAATTAAAGGTAATAGTTTTTGGTCTCTGTTCAAACTCCACAGTACTTTTTCTCGATACAGATGGTATTTGCCATTGCAGACAGCCCCAAAATTGTCCCTGGTTGTTGCACTGATGGAATGAGCGAGTCTATTAAGTTTGACCATCAACCCCATGATGGTGTTATGGTGTATAATGTTCTTCTGGTTCTGCTCATCTCACTCAACATTAGTTCATGCATATCCTTCCAGGCTTCTCTTAATTCTTATTCACTCAATTTCTAATTCTTTGCCACCACAAACAGAGCTGCTATGAGCATTTTTCTACAAATGATGTTCTTATCCATTTTCATGATCTCTTCAGGGTATAGACCAGTACTGGTATTGCTGGATCAAAGGGTATGCACATTTTCATTGCACTTTGGGCATAATTCTAAATTGTTCTCTAGAAAGGTTGGATGAGTTCACAGCTCCACTGGCAATTTATTAGTGTCCCAGATTTCCCATATCCCTTCTAACATTGACTGTTGTTCTTTCTGGTCATAATGGTCAGTCTGAGAGGTGTGAGGTAGTTCCTCAGAGATGCTTTAATTTGTATTTATCTAACAAGTAATGATTTAGAGCAATTTTTCATATGACTATGGATTGCTTTGATTTCCTCATCTATAAATTATGTTCCACATATCCTTTGACCATTTGTCTATTGGGAAATGGATTGTGGTTTTTTTTATAAATTAGACTCAGTTCTCTGTATATTTTAGAAATGAGTCCTTTGTCAGAAATACTAGTTGTAAAAAATTGTTTCCCAACTTACTACATTTCTTTTGATCTTGGTTACAGTGCTTTTGTCCTCGCAAAAGCTTTTTGATTTAATGTAATCAAAATTTTCTAGTTTGTTTTTAATGATGTTCTCCACCTCTTCCTTGGTCATAAACTGCTTCCATTTCCACAGATCTGACAGGTAAACTATTCCTTGATCTCCTATTTTGCTTATAATATTGTCTTTTATGTCTGAACCCTGTATCCATTTAGATCTTATCTTGGTATATGGTGTGAGATGCTGATCTAATCCAAGTTTCTGCCATACTAACTTCTAATTTTCCCAATAGTTTTTATTGAAGAGAGAGTTTTTGTCCCCAAAGCTGCAATCTTTGGGTTTATCAGATAGCAGATTATTATAATCATTTCCTGCTATTGCACCTAGTCTATTTTACTGGTTCACCACTCTATTTCTTAGTCAATACCAGACAGTTTTGATGCTTTATAACATAATTTTAGATCTTGTAGAGCTAAGCCACTTTCTTTTGCACTTTTTCATTAAATCCCTGGAAATCCTTGACTTTTTATTTCTCTATATGAATTTACTTACAATTTTTTCTAACTCATAAAAGTAACTTTTTTTGGAATCTTGATTGGCAGGGCACTAAATAAGTAGTTTAGGTAGAATTATCATTTTTATTATAATAGTTTGCCTATCCATGAGTAGTTGATATTTGCCCAGTTATCAAATCTGATTTTATTTGCATGTGAAGTGTTTTGTAGTTGTTTTCATAAAGTTTCTGAGACTGCCATGACAGGTAGATGCCTAAGTATTTTATATTGTCTGAAGTTACTTTGTATGGGATTTCTCTTTCTAGCTCTTTCTGCTGTATCTTGTTGGTCATAAATAGAAATCTTGAGGTTTTATCAGGGTTTATTTTATATCATGTGACTTTGCTAAAGTTGCTAATTATTTTTAGTAGCTTTGCAGGTGATTTTTTGGGATACTTATAGGCATACCATCATGTCATCTGAAAAGAGTATTTTGTCTTTTCATTCCCAATTCTAATTCCTTCAACTTCTTTTTCTTCTCTTATTGTGAAGCTAACATTTCTAATACATTATTGAATAGTAGTGGTGACAATAGGCATCTTTGTTTCACCCCTGACTTATTAGGAATACCTCTAGCTTATCCCCATTGCATATAATGCTTGTTGATGGTTTCAGATAGATACTACTTCTTATTCTAAGGAACAATCCATTTATTCCTATGCTCTCTAGTGTTTTTAGTATGAATGGGTGTTGTATTTTGTCAAAGGCTTTTTCATCATCTATTGATATAATCATATGATTTCTGATAGTTTTGTTATTGATATAATTAATTATACTAACAGTTTTCCTAATATTGAACCAACCCTACCTTCCTGGAATAAATCCTACTTGGTCATAGTGTATTATCCTAGTGATAACTTGATGTAATCTTTTTTGCTAAGATTTTATTTAAGAATTTTGCATCTATATTCATCAGGGATATAGGTCTATAATTTTATTTCTCTGTTTTGAGTCTTCTTGATTTAGGTATCAACATCATATTGGTGTCACAGAAAGAATAAAGCAGAAATTCATCTTCATCTATTTATCCAAATTGTTTATGCAGAATTGGAACCAATTCTTCCTTAAATGTTTGATAGAATTTACTTTCGAATCCATCTGGCCCTGGAGATTTTTATTAGAGATTTCAATAATGGTTTGTTGAATTTCTTTCTCTGAGATAGGGTTATTTAGTTATTTAATTTCCCCATTTAAACTGGGTAACTTGTATTTTTGTAAATATTCATCCATTCCACTTAGATGAAGTGCCTATATTTTCTAACTATCTATTTACCTCCTTAACTTCCTTCTTGCTTATTTTATGGTTAGATTTATCCAAATCTGAGAGCAGGAGTTTGTGGTCTCCCACCAGTAGAGTTTTGCTCTCTGTCTTCCTGTTACTCATTCAGCTTCTCCTCTAAGAATTTGGGTACATACATAGTTAGTATTGAATTTGCTTCATTGTCTATGGTACCTTTTAGCAGGATATATAGTTTCCTTCCTTATCTCTTTTAATGAGATCTCTTTTTGCAGCTGCTTTGTCTGAGATAAAGATTGCAACAGCTGCTTTTTTCACTTCAGCTGAAGCAAAATATATTTTGCTCCAACCTTTTACCTTTACTCTGTATGTACCTCTCTGCTTTAAATGAGTTTCTTGTAAGCAGTATATTGTAGGATTCTGGTTTTAATCCACTTGGCTATTTGCTTACATTTTCTGTGAGAGCTCATACCATTCACATATAAAGTTATAATTATTAACTCTTTATTGCCCTCCATGCTATCTTCCCCCTGTTTGGATCCCCCCCCCTTTTTCCCTTTATCAATATTCTCCAATATTTTGTTTCTGAATACCACCACCTTTAGTGTGTTTTCTCCCTTATATTTCCCCCTTTTCCCTTTTTTCTTTCCTTTTCTTCTGTTAATTCCTCTTTTCCTTCCCCTTCCCCTTTACCCTTTTAACACTTGAAAAATAAGATAAATTTCTTAACTGAATGTATGTATGTTAACTTTAAGCCATATCTGATGAGAATAAGATTCAGGTGGTTCTTATCTCTTCCCTTCTTCCACTACATTGCAATAATTCCTGTGTACTTCTTTATATAATGTAATGTAATTTACCCTATTCAATCTCCTCTGTCCTTCTGTCTCCTTACTGCCCTCCTTTTCAAGGAGGTATTGTTTTTAAAGCATTTTATCTGAGTCACAGAAAAGTCATGAGTGTCCATCACTTCTAGCTAAGTATATTCTCTCTAATAGAGTTACAATTCTTGAGTGTTATGAGAGTCTTTCTCCTGGATGGGGATATAGCCAGTTTCATCTTATTGGGTAGCAGTTTTTCCCCCCTTACCTTTTCTTTTAAAAAATCTTTAATTTTCTCTTGGGTCTCCTGTGTAAACTCCAAATTTTCTATTTAGTTCTGGTATTTTATCAGGAAAAGTAAGCAGTCTCTTATTGCATTAAATGTCCATCTTTTCCCCAGGAAGAAAAGGCTCAGTTTTGCCCAATAGTGGATTTTTGGCTGCTTTCCAAGCTCCCTTGCTTTTCAGAATATGACATTCTAGGCCCTTTGAGCCCTTAATGTTGATGCAGCCAGGTCCTGTGTAATCCTTACTATTTGGTATCTAAATTATTTCTTTCTGACTGCTTGCAGGATTTTCTCTTTTATCTGATCGTTCTGGAATTTAGGCACAATGTTCCTTGGTGTTTTGATTTTGGGATCCCTTTCTGGGTGGCATTGATGTATTCTTTCAATAACTATTTTGCCCTCTGGTTCCATGATGTCAAGGTTCCATCCCTAAATCCTGTAATATTAGGTCCAGCCTTTGTTTTTCTCTCTTCTATATTTTCAGGGAACCCAATTATTTTTAAGTTGTTACCTCTGTATCTTTTATTGATTTCATTGGTTTTGCCAATGAGGTATTTTCATTTTCTTCTAATTTTTTATTTTTTTTTGGTTTTGTTCAACAGATTCTTGTTGTCTCATGAAGTCATTAGTTTCCACAGACTCCATTCTATTTTTAGAGAAGAATTTTCTTCACTTAGCTTTTGCAACTCCTTTTCCAATTGATCAATTCTATTTTTTGAAGGAGTTTTCCATTTGACATATTGAGGTTTTGAGAGAATTATTTTCTTTTTGCATTTGTCCAATTTTATTTTGTTTTCTTTTTGTAAGGTTTTAATTTTTTCTTGGGTTTCTTTTCCCATATTTTCCAACTGAGTTTTGTTTTTGTTTTTGTTTTTAGGTTTTTTTTCCAGGCAGTGGGGTTATGTGACTTGCCCAAGGCCACACAGCTAGGTAATTGTTAAGTGACTGAGGCTGGATTTGAAGTCAGGTACTCCTGACTCCTGGGCCGGTGCTCTATCCACTGAGCCACCTAGCCAACCCTCCAATTGATTTTTTAAACTCCTTCTTGATTTCTTCAAGGAAATATTTCTGGCCTGGAGACCAAATCATATTCTCCTCAGAAGTTCTAGATCTTTTTTAGAGTCTTTATCTTCTAAGTAGTTTTCTACAGACCCCTCTTTTCACTGGCCTTTTTTCATTTTCCTAAGATCTTGTTTTGGGGGAGGGGCTGGTTCACAGAGATTTCGTGTTGAGATCCCTAGAGGCCTTGCTCACCTGGTTTAGAAACTCTAAGTGGTCAGGCCAATAAGTGGTGCTGATTGCTTTCTCTGGACTGTGTGACCTTGATTTGAGGCCTGGAGGTGGTGGGTGGTGCTGCTGGATTCTTTTGTCCTTGAACAATGTGGGCTGGGCTCTGAGGCAAGAATATTAATCTCCCCATTCACTGGAGGTAGCTCTGCTGCCCATGCCTGTGCCTGGGGCTGTTACTGTATTTGTTCTGGGAAGAGAGCTCAGGTATTAATGAAAGTTTGGAATCTGGGGTCCTCTAGACCAGCCAAACCCAGCAGATTGATGTCTAGCCACATTCTGTAACTGTCTGTGCTGGAACTTGCCCTCTAGCACAGCTAGGATCCCCCAGCCCACCTCTCTCACAGCCAAAGCTTCCACAGCTTAGTTGGTTTTCAGACTGCAGATCCCACAGTTACTGCCTCCATGGCTGATCTTAGGTTAGGCCGGGTCACACCCCATCCCTGCTGGCTTTCTGCCCCCCCCCTCAGGCATGACCCCCCCCCCCCCCACCTTGCCAGATTTTGTTCTTAGACCTTCTTCTCCTAGCTTCCTTTTCTTGGTTTTGTTGATAGGATTTTTGTTAAGAGGTTTGTTTCATATTATATATGAGGGAAGATCAGGAGACCTTAGCACAGTGCCTGTCTTCTTTTTGCCATCTTGCCTTGAAGTCCCACAACATAATTAGTAAATGATTGTTTCTTCTCTCTTTCCTAAAAGCTACTTAAGGTTGACTCATTAATTTTATAATCAATTGATAATTTTGAGAGGAAGCAGGCCAGTGAGGTCTTAAGTCAATATTATTTGAGAATCAACCCCTCAGAGGTGGCCCCAGAACCCTGAAGAGTGAAGTTATAGTCAGGTTCTAGGGACCTGACCCATCAGTGGAAATAAGAATTAGGATAAGGATGAAACTGAGCATATAAGGGTTTTATCAATAGTATTTCATATAACTTGAGCTTCTGTTCCAAAATAAGTGATTTTATATGTGCTTGCCTCCTCTCTTCCTTCAAGCAGAATCTTCAAAAAAAAGAAATAAAATGTTACTAGGAAAGAAAATCAAAACATACATATTTCCTTTTAAGCTTGCTGACTGATTTATAAGTCAAACCAACTGTTTTCAGAATCAAGCCTATAGAATAAGTGTGTATTTATTTTCCTTGCTGTCTTAACTTTAAGTGTGAAACAAAGTTTCTCATCTAGTTTCCAGAGATATTTAGACAGAGAAAGAGGGCGGGGGGAGGCCAAGACAGAGATAAAAACACAGAGAGACAGACAATGAGATAGAGAGACAGAGACAAACAGAGACATTCAGAGAGCTATGTAAACCATTGAAACAACAGCCACCTGTTTGACTATTAATATCCTAATTGTGTGATACTTATTATGCTTGAAATAATTTCTTTAGTGTTTTCCCCTTCTTTGTAATTAGATTGAACCATTAGATTATAATGTATGCTTGAATGATCAGTTTAAATAGTAACTCACTCCTATCAAGTCTCATCTTTTAAAATGCCCTGGATTAGTAGTAAAAACAAAGAGAATGTGAATGTATTAACATTTGAAAAAGCATCAGGGGTAACTAAAGTGTCTCTCCTTTTTCTTGGCACCTTTGACAAGTTTCTCCCAAAATCTAGGTTTTTTTTGCAATTGTATTTTATTAATCTCAGAATGTAACATAGTTATGGATTACTAAGAAGGACAGGGAAAATGGAAGATTTCCAGAACAGCCTTTTAACTCGGGAGGTTCATAGATTTAAAGCAGGAAAGAGTTTTAGACAACCTTGAGTTAATCTCCCTCATTTTACATAAGATGAAATGAGGCCAGTGACTTACCCAGGTTCCCACAGATCCTATTTGAGGCACTATTTAAATTAAGATCTTCCCAGGCACAATTCCTGGGACAGAGTAGGTCTTTAATAAATACTTACTAACTGATAAACTTCAAATCCAGCACTCTATACCATGTGGAATTTCTTATTTTATCTTTGTTGTTTGTTTGCTTCAAAATATCCTATTTAAAGAAGTTAATATTCAGTTCTCAATTTATATCTATATCTTTGGAAAAACAACATGTTGAGCTGGCAGTAACTTAGAAACAGAGCTATACTTTGGTGACTGTGAAGTTTTGCCCTTCTCACTTTAGCCCTTTTTACCATCTTTAAGTAAGACAGATCAATACATGTACAAACCAGCTGTTCTCAAGATGCCTAAAAATGTGGCATTGAAAGATATTGCAAAATGAAAAATACATGTGAATATTCAGATGATTTTTCTCAGAAAGGATTTCTAAGAGAAGCAGGATATTGCTTGTATCTTAAAAAATCTGTACTATTACATAAATGTATTTTAACTCATAAGTGCAAATTTCCCTTTGTTAGAATAAATCTCCCATTCTAATAGTTGATCATATTCTTTGACTTAAAGTGCTTTTTAATGATAGTTTGCTGGCAAAATAATACATAGGAAAGAAATAATACAGTATAGAATAAAATTATTTTTTTCTTTTTATACATTTAACATTTCAGAATTCAAAAAGGATTTGAAAAATAACTTGAAAGATCATTCTTTCTTTAGCATTTCATCATAAAAGAATAAGTCTTGTAATTACTCACTGTCTTTGGACATTGTTTTCCTCTTGGCTCAATGCAATATTCTTGAGTAATGAAACAATAAATTTTCACTTAAAATGTAAGGTGTGAACCAGACCCTTTTGACTTATTTGATTATTTAGCATGTGAATTTATTATAGAATTTTCCTTATCCCAGATTTTATTCTAAATGAAAAATTGTAACCTAGATTCCAAGAGGAAATAAAAAGTGGCAGAATTTAGTAATGGCAAAAATTTTAACCTATATATTATTAGTGACTGAGAAGAATCAATAGAATAAACATCATATTTCTACAGTAAGGAAAATCTCAGTTCAACAAATTGAAGTCTATTTCTCAAGTCAAAACATCTTGTGAATGGTGTCTATTGTGAGAAGCACTTAGTTCTTCATACACATAGCTGTTCATATTTTTAAAAAGTTACCTTTTTGTAATTTGCAACCTCTGATCAAATAAATTAAGGCAACTATAGAATTACATTAGGTTAATATCAAGGAATAGAAACAATTACTTCCTCTCTCTCTAATTTAATCAAAGGGTTTATCAATAACATGCCACTGATGAAATGCTCCCAAATAATGAAATTTCACCAGCTCTGAGAAGGGAAACCATACAAGCAATATAAATTCAAAATTATCAGCATTATCTAGGCTATTAACCAATTTGGAATCTTCTATGACTATTTAGGATCTGTATAGGATGATCTGAATTTACCACTCTGTCCAAAATGACTAATAATCTTACTTATGGCCACATCTAACAGTCTCTTTCCAGTCCTCAACATCCTTGATCTCTCTAGAGTATTTGATGGTGTCAAACACTCTTCTCCTTCTGATTACTATTTCTTTTATGAGTTTTTATGTTTATTTTTCTCTTGGTTTTCCTCCTACTTGTCTGACTACTCCTCAATTTTCTTCATTGATTCTTCATCCACAGCATGTATATCTCAAGGTTCTATTCTAGATTCTTCTTCACTTTTCTCTCTAGACTCTTTCCCATGATGAACTGTGTAATAAGTGATTAGTTTTCATTTTTAATTAGTTATGAGAAATTGAGGAAAGGTGTATCTATGTCTTATGATAAACATCCGGGGAGGATGAAATTAAAAAAAAACCATAAAGGAGATTGATGTATAATCAGAGGCCACAAGTGAGGAATGTAGGTTTACAGGATGTAAATCAAGCTAATTCACATCTGCTTATGAACAAAAGGACTTCCTTTTTATAGAGAAACAGATAAACTTACAACAGGAAAGCAAGAAACCATAGAATTAAAATGTTGAGTGAATTAATGAATAAACTGGTACCACTCTAAGTACCAGATTCACATATCTGTGTTATACCTCAAAATGACCCAGTTACCAAATCATGGGGAAGGTGAGGTTTGATAAGGAATTGAGACCAACATGGGGAGAAAATTGGGTACTATGGATAGGCCTTTGATCTCTGTAATAGCCAGTCAACTGGGGGCTTGGGAGGGATTTGTATTCCTAGACAGGAGGTAAAAGGCTATGATTGTGTTCCCTGAGGTGCTCATTACCTTTTGGGACACCTGTTCTTAAAAACGCTTTAATTTAAGGATCCTCTTTACTTCACTAATGAAGTTCTGAGTTTTTGGTAAGATGCTTGTTTCCTACAAGCTTATCATCTAATATAGGTTTAATGATCATTTATATATAGACTTTCATATCTAGATACCTTTCCCCAATTTCTCCATCACCAGTTATCTATTGGGCATTTCAAATTGGGTGACCCATTAGCATCACTAACACAATTTATTCAAATTAAACTCATTACCTCCCTTGCCTCTCAATTCACTTCTTTTTTTATTCTTCTTTTACTGTTAAGAGCACCATTATCTTTCCTGATTAATAAGTCCAGTACCATCATCTTACTTTAGGCTCCTCATAATATTTCTGAAGAATCTTCAGATATGAGTAGGCAGAGGGTCAAGGGTTTTGCCCTTTTCCCTCAATGTCACTGCTGTTGGTATTATTAAATCTCCCACAGTCTCCAACTGGATTTGGTAGATAATGACAAAGGTAATACCTCTTCTCTGGTCAATCACATTTGTCTTCTATAGGATATATATATATATATATATATATATATATATATGCTTTCTATGCATATAGATCTATAGATAATCATATCAGATACTTTGTTAAGTGCTGTGGAAGGGGCCAAGTGAAGTCTAAATTCACATGGAGTTTAAAGTCTAGTTGCTATAGGGCTAAGACACAAATATATAATATTAAAATTCAAATTAGAATAAGTACAATAATAGGTACAGAAAATGAGGTTAGAGGAGAAAGATCATTACTTAAAGAAGATTAGGGTTGTCTTCTTGTAGGAAGTAGTATTTGACAGAAATTTGGATGGGAGTTTGGCAAGAGCACACAGTGTGTGAAAGGAAGAAATATGAAACAAAATGAGAAAGGTAAGATGGGAAAGGTAAGATGGTAAAGTTCCTTAAATGTTTGATAAAACAGTTCAAACCTGAAACGGCTGATAATAGAGAATCAATGAAGATTGTTGAGCAGAATTGAAAGGCTGAAATTGTGTATGAGGAAGATTATCTGACAGTCTTATATGGTAGATTTTGGTATTAGAATGCAGAGTTTCAGGTTTAAAGATTTTGAAGTTACTGTCAATGGTGTAGTACTTAGTATTAAATGTGATAATGATGTGATAATTGATAATTTGATGCATGAGGCTATTGCTAAATTCTGAAATGTGGCAGTGGTGAATTACAGGGTGAAAAGGGGTAGCATTTATTTCATATTTTTAAATGAATGAACAACAGGAAAGAAAAGAAGAAATGGGAAAACAGAATTTTCACTTCATAATTCTCAGCAAATCAACATTATTTATTATTTGCCCACAATGTGCCAGGTAGTAAAGATACAAACACAAAAAGTCTATTGCTTAAATACAAAAGAAAAGTTTCTCTTCAATGTGCCTCCCAATTATACACCATCTACAATATATGACCTCTATCTCTACATCTAATCTATATCTAATCAAATTGATATATATAATATATTTCCATGTATATATCCATCCATATATCCATACACATCCATATACATGCACATAAATATTCATACATATATATATATATATATATATATATATATTAAATATGATCCCTGATGTCTTTTTTGAGAAAGGAACAACAGTGAGCCCACTGCTGGTAAGTTGAGCTACAAAATTCCTCTCTTTTGTTTTCTCTTCTTCCTTAATTCCTTCCTTTCTTCCATTTTTAATTTCATAAAAGTATGGGTGATATGCCCAAAGACCCGAGAAGATTTCTTTGGTTTGCAAAATCTCAATCACTCTAGCCCTCCTTGATTGGACAATAATGGGGCACAGGCTAAGTCCACTTGGCATTGTTTACATCCTGAATAGATTTAGAGTAAATGTAAATAGTAATTATTTTTGTTTTGGCCAGAAACCTTGGAGATCTTCCTCTCCAGTATTGAGTTTTCTTTCTTTCTTTTTTTTGACTATGCAAAACAGTCTATTTTTTGCTGGAATTCAATTCTACCAGTTTCCAGTTTTGTTTGTTTTGCTTTTGACAAAGTAAAAGAGGTCTGTTTTGGCTTCTTTGCCTCTTCTCTCACTTATCTATCCTTAATTACATGAATCAGTCAAACTGGGATCTGGAAAGGAACTTAATTTTAAAAGACCATGGTATACCACTGTGTCCAAGGCCATCTTCAGTTGTTTTGATCCATATGTGACCACTGGATTCGGATGGATTTGGAGGAGAAAGTGAAGCCAGTGACTGCACAGTGACCCCCTCACTTAAATTCAATTCACTTGCATGGCCTGGCATCACTTCCGTGAAGTCATGGTTTCTTCAAGAATAAAGGAAAAAACAACAACTTCTGTTGTGTTTCTATCTATAAAGACTTATATGCAGATTATAAAAAATACCTTGTTATGGTCTTCTAAAGGCATCCACATACAGGAGAAACTATGGATAATTTTCAAAAGTAAAATAATATATGCATCATTTCAGAAAACAAATTTTCGCACAGTTCATCAAGGCCAATCTGAATTAGACTCACTGTTTCAACATATATTCCAAAATTATCTGACCTAGGATGTGGTTGTAACCTGAGGAAACTGAATGGAAAAATATGATATTTTTGGACATTCTTGTTCATCATGTAAATTTATCCTCTTCTCAGGTCTCTTTTTCCCAACACAGGAATAGTAAACAAACAAGTAAATGTTTTGTCCCCATTGTTTAGTGAGCAATTAATTCATCATATTGTAGTATCCTGGGAAACTGGCCCTCTTTGCTACTCAAATCAATTACTCAATATGAGCAGAACTCTTTCTTCACTTTTTAATAAACATATTTTTTCAGGACTGTAATGAACTACATGAAATATGAGTGTGTGTATGTATGTCAAGAGGCAAAGATGGATAAGCTATAACCTCTGCCTTCTTAGAATTTACATTATAATCTGTTAATTATCTTAAACAGGTTAGATGGCAAGAAAGGAGAAAACAAATTAACATCTCAGTTTGGAAATCTAATCTTTTCTTCCTCAGTCTATGGACACTCTCTATTTATATAATATCAAACCAACACAGGTCCTTTCCAATTTCCTTATTGTTTTTGCTCCCCTCCCCCACCCCTATCATTCCATAACATCTGATTTGCCAATGACATTTCTTTCTCATTGTTCACTATGATACTTGCTCTCATTCTCTTTCTCCAATTATTTCTCATTATCAGAATCACAGAACTTAACAATTGAAGTGCCCTCATTGATCATCAAATTCAACCAATGTCTAAACAAAAATTCCCTATAAAGATGGTTCATGTTAATTTTTTTTTGTTTTTTCTAGGGCAATGGGGTTAAGTGACTTGCCAAAAGTCACACATCTAGTAAGCATCAAGTGACTGAATTTGGATTCCACTTAGGTCTTTTGAGTTTCTCATTACTTGGGGCTTTATCCAAGAATAGGTCTTTTTTCCATTGGCACTAATATTCAGAGTCCTTAACCTGAAGTCCATGCTTTATTTTGATTTATAACTGTATTTGATATAATTGGTTTCCTTTGTACTATGAACTTCAATTTCTTTTGTCTTAGTATTATTTTTTCAATTATGTGTAAAGACAGTGGTCAACATTCATTTTTAATATTTTGAGTTCTAATTTTTTTCTTCCTCCCTTCATTTCTTCCCCATTTTACAAGACAACAAGCAATATGATATAGGTTACATATATATATATATATATATATATATATATATATATATATAATCATGTTAAACATATTTCCATATTAGTCATATTGTGAAAGAAGAAACAGAACAAAAGGGAAAACCACAAGAAAGAAAAAACAAAAAAAAATTAAAAAGTGAAAATAGTATACCTCAAAAACATCACTTGTACAAAAATATTCATAGCAGCCCTGTTTGTGGTGGGAAAGAATTGGAAATCAAGTGAATGTCCATCAATTGGGGAATAGTGAACAAATTGTGGTGTATATATATGTTATGGAACACTATTGTTCTATTAGAAACCAAGAGGGGTGGGAATTCAGAGAAGCCTGGAAAGACTTGCATGAACTGATGATTAGTGAGATGAGAAGAGCCAGAAGAATATTGTACACCCTAACAGCAACAGGGGGATGATGATCAATCTTATTGGACTTAATCATTCCATCAATGCAATAATCAGGGACAATTTTAGAGATGGAAAATACTATCTGTATCCAGAAAAGAACTGTGGGGTTTGAACAAAGACCAAAGTCTATTACCTTCAATTTTTTAATTAAAAATGTATCTTATGTACTACCTAATTTTGCTATCTCTAATATTTTATTTTCTCCTTAAAGATATGATTTCTCCCCCAAAACATTCAATTTCAATCAATGTATAGCATGGAAACAATGTAAAGATTACCAGACTTCCTTCTGTGGGCAGATGGGGGAGGGGAGGGAAGGTGGAGGAAAGATTGATGGGTAGAAACTATTATTGTATACAATTGGAAAACAAAATATTGACTAAAAAAAAGAAAATAGTATGCCTCAATCTACGTTCAGACTCTATATTCCTTGCTCTGGTGGCATTTTCCATCACAAGTCTTGAAATTATCTTTGATCATTGCATTTCTGAGAAGAACTAAATCTATCATAGTTCATCATCACAATATTGCTATTACTGTATATAATGTTCTCCTGGTTCTGCAAACTTCACTCAGTATAAGTTCATGTAAATCTTTTTATGTTTTCCCTGAAGTCCATCTGTTCATTATTTTTTAAAGAATAATATCCTATCACCTCTAAATACTACAATTTGTTAAATAATTCCCAATTGATGATCATCCCTTCAGTTTCCAATTCTTTGCCACCACAAAAAGAACTGCTATAAATATTGTTGTATATGTGAGTCCTTTTCCCTCCTTTTATGATTTCTTTGGGTTATAGATCTAGTAGTAATAGTAGTAGTAATATTTGTCCTTTATTTTCAAAGAAGACCACTACATCATAATGCCATGATAAGCATGTGAATTAAATTTGAGTGCAGGGGATTCTGTGCTAAGTTACCAGTCTTATTTTCTCCTCCAGAGCTGAATCCAGTAGCCAGATATCAATCAGGACAACTGGAGATGACCCTGGATGCCATGTACAAACTTTTATCTCTTTGGGAATTGTATGAACTTAATTTTATGCATTTCACAATATTATTCTGAAGTAGTCTGTAGGCCTTACCACAAAAGGGACATAATATACAAAATATCAGACATCTTGTTATATTTTTTTTAATTTTTGCACATTATGATCATGTTTCTAAAGTTAAAGGGACCTTAAAATTCATTTAGTTCAAACATTTATTTTATAAATGAGTAAATTGAAGCTGAGAATGATTAAATGATTTATTTAAGTTTATAAATTACTAAGGAGAAGACCTGGGCTCTGAACTCAGTTCTTTGATTCTGAATCTAGTAGTCTTTCCACAAGATCTTCTTTCCCTATATTATGTATGTAGGAATTCACTTTGCTTGATTGCTTCCAGTAAGGTCTTCTGATGATCATTGATCATCATCTGAAACATCCCATTGCATTTTTGAATAGTGTTAATTGTTAGGACATTATTCCTCATATCAAAAACCTAAATTAGCCTCTGCAGTTTCTACCTATTTTTCCTAATCCTTCCTTCTGAATTTACCCCTATCTTTTGTCATAATTTTGTAAATATTGCAAAAATGAGTGCTTAAATCAGTGGAATATAGATCTAGTAGTGGTATTGCTAGATCAAAGGGTATGCATAGTTTTATAGATATTTGGGTATAGTATGAAATTTATTTTATGCATTTTACAATTTTACCAGACATGAATAGGTAGGTTTTAGGGTACAATAAAAACTGACATTCAGGCTTGGAATCTATTTCAGTTTATTGTCTGGGTATTCATTCTATTTTTACACATTACAACACATGCAGTGAGAACATCAGGGAAATTGAATTCATTCATTCATTTGTTTAATAATTTATGAAGTGCTTACAAAGTCTTGTTCTTAATCATTGATGAGTTGTCCATCTTGTTGAGAAGACTAAAGACAAATACCAAAATTAGTTACTTATTACACTTTGAAAATGAATGACAAAATGGGAGTATTTAGCTGTAGAAAGGAAACCAGGGATAAAATTATGAGGCCATCTTTACAGTTTCCAAACAATTTCATGTACTTGAACTCATTTTATTTTCACAAAAGTCCTATGAAGTGAGCAAGTCTAAGTCTGGTGTAGGAAGGACAGTTGGAGTCAGCAACCTGGGATTCAATACTGACTTTTCCAGATTTCTAGTTGTGTGACCTTGCACAATAGTAGTTTCAGGAGAGTCATCTAAAAGTCATTTCCCCCTCAGATCCCCACCCCCCATCATTTTCCAATTCTCAGCCTGAGAGAAATAGTACTAGCGTTAACATATTATTTTTAGAGAGGTCATGGCAGTCATTTGTCTAGCACCATTTCCTCTGACTTCTCTGTACAAAACAGTCCTGGGGCAGCACTGGGTAGAGCATTGGCCTTGGAGTCAGGAGGACCTGAGTTCAAATGTGAACTCAGACACTTAATTACCTAACTGTGTGACCTTGGGCAAGTCAGTTAATCCCAATGCCTTCAAAAAACCAAAAAAACCAAAAAACTAAAAAAACCAAACAAAATAGTCCTTCTTTGGATATGCTATCCTCCCTTTTGGCATGTAAATTTCTTGAGAATAGGGACTACTTTACTTGCTTGTAATTGTATTGCTAGGGCTTAGTACTTGGGTCTACAATAACATAGGTAGACTTTGGGGTCCATAGAAAACTGGCATTCTGATATGGAATATATTTCAATTGATTTTCTGGGTACTTCTTGGTTGTGTGATCTTGGGAACATCAATTAATTGATCTGCCTCAATTTCCTTATCTCAAAAAGGGAAAATAATGCATTATTTAGGATTCCAGGTTTGTTGTGACCAAATAAGATAATACCTTAAAATGCTTTGTAAATATTAAAACACTATGTAAAATGCTAGTTATTATTATCAATAGTAGCATTAAGAATTAATTGTTTCTTTCATTATTAACTCATATGTACGTAATATGTGTATGAATGCAAGGGTCTATAGGGTGTTTAGGGAGGACACACAGCCCTAGGAAACTATCTCTGGGCCCAAATTCCCTACTCAGAGTTGTTAGCTGGTACCTACTCCTGCCCTCTGCACATTGTGGGCTTTTTGTGAGGATAAAATGAAATAATATTTGCTAAAAAATAATTTATAGTACAGCACTTGGCTGTAGAAGCTACTACATATAGTACTAATTGCCTTCCTTTTCTTGAATCAAGAAAGCTCTTCTAACTGGAACTGATTCATAGGCACTGAATTCATCAACAGTCTTACTAGAACTCCAATTAGAAGATATCTATTGGTGTGTTGCTCAGTCCTAAATCCAGGACAGAAATTTGCATAGCTCAGGCCAAGAGGGCAACTTTGAAATGGATCAGGTAATAATACTAAAAGTACTAAACCCACCATATTTCTAGTCTGAGAAGTCCCCAAGTCCGGAATGAGATACAAGAATAGAGCAGGAGGGACCAAAATATATGTTTCCTGGAAGTGTGTGGATCCAGACTCAAAAATATAGTACAAAGTTAAAAAGTAGGTTGAAAGAATGAGCAAACAAGTAAAAATAATATGACCACACAGAGCTACCTTAGTGACAAGGAAACTCAAGATACATCTCAGGAGAGACTGATTATAAAATATCAACAAACAAAATCAGAAAGAAACATGAACACAAGCACAACAAAAATTAATAGAAGTAGGAAGTTTTAAGTAGAAGCTTTAAATAGGAGTTAAAATGTGTTTAATAGAATGCAAATAAGAGTGCTAGAAGAAAAACTATGGCACAGTAATAAGTATGGAAGAAAAAAGGTGGAAATAGAATTTACAGTTTGACACGGAAGTACAAAATTTTATCCAACAACAAACACTCTCAAACTTAGGATAGACCAAATCAAAACTAATGACTTCATGAGCCAAAAACAGATATTAAAAGAAAATCAAAAGTCTGAAAAGAATAGCAGAAAATATAAGGTATATCACAGTAAAAACAACTCAAGCAGAAAAAAAATGAAGAAAATAATTTAGGAAACATTGTAAAACCTAAACCCATGACCAAAAAAACCAAACAAACCAAAAAACCTCAAAACAGAATCTAGACATATTTCAAGAAATTAAAAAAGAAAATTGATCAGATATCTTAGAAGCAGAGGGCAAAGTAGAAATTGAAAGAATCTACCAATTACATCCTGAAAGAAACGCAAAAATGAAAAATCCTAGAAATATTTTTTCCAGAATTTTTTAGAGCAAAGAAAAAATATACTTCAAGCAACTAGAAAGAAAAAAAAAGTCTAGAACAGAGGATCCATAGTGAGAATCATACTTAATTTAACAGAAAATGCTATACAAAGATTAGATAGTTTGGAATATGATATTCCAGAAGATAAAGGACATAGACTTATAAGCAAAAATATCTTACATGGCAAAATTTAATATAATCTTAATGGAATAGAGGATTTCCAAGCATTCTTTTTTTTTTAGGTTTTTTTTTACAAGGCAAATGGGGTTAAGTGGCTTGCCCAAGGCCACACAACCAGGTAATTATTAAATGTCTGAGACCGGATTTGAACCCAGGTACTCCTGACTCCAGGGCTGGTGCTTTATCCCCTGCACCACATAGCTGCCCCTCCAAGCATTCTTGATGAAAGATTAGAACTGAGTAAAACTTCTGCAAAACAGAGCAGTCAAGAAGAACATAAACTGGTAAACCTGAACAAGAAATCATAAGGGGATGAAACAAAGATAGACTATCTATATTTATTATCAAGATGTGATGCATATGTGTCTTCTCATGAAAAAATGATACATGGTTTGGTGTTTGTCCATTCCCCCCAAAACTTGATCATCATTTGAGGTCAAAGGAGTCATCTAATTAGGCCAAGAGTCTAGGAGTAGTTCTTTTATGTTTAGATGATCTTAAAGGAATTGGAAGTGAGTGGAAGAAACCATATAATAAAAGGACATATGGAGAGGAAGAATAAAGAAAATTACCTTACATAATCGGAGTGCTATAACTAGGTAGTGTAGTGTATCTCTTACCAAACATCAGCTATACCTTCTCACTCTTTGCTACTGCCAACACCCCATCATTCTTTCACAATCCGGTATCCCTCAAGGCAGATCTTGAAAATGTAATGTAGTATATCCAACTTACTTCTGGCTAATCCTCTCAAATTAATTGATTTTTTGATTGCTGCACGGGTGACCTTGGAACAATGGTAAATATGATGCAAAAGCAAAAGTCAAACTCAAACCTTTGTTTCTGATAAATAGAAAACTTCATTTAAATCCAATTTCAGAAAATATTTAAAAGGAGCTCAGTAAGAAAAATCTTTCCCCCTAAATGCCATTTTCATTTTTTACTTTAATTGGCAAAAGAATCCATTTTCTAAAAATGCTAAAACAAAATAGTGCCATACAAAAAGTTGGAGGAAGAGAATGACAATTATATTTTATTAGAATAGTTTCATAATAATTATTCACTGAACTCAAATAAAAGATTTGGGAAGATTCCATTTTAAGAATTTTAAACAAGAAATGTGTAGCGGTATGATATTAGCTTCTTTCCCATCCCAACTATACTCCTTAGAGGTAGTTGATACAACCAGAGAAAGCAATGGGCAGATAATAGGGATAAATAAGTGGTAATAGAAGCGCAGACTACTTTGCCCCTAGGAGTATTTACAACCAGCCTTGTTCATATTGCACATCACTAAGAAGCCCAGAGAGTTAGGACTATCTAACATTATATAACTCAAGAGCTCCTTCAGTTGGTTTACTTTATATATGTATATATAGAAACACACACACATGTATATAGGCACATGTGTGTATATGTATATGCATGAACACATTTATACATATATGCATTCATGTATGTATTTTTATTTTCCCAATTGCATACTAAAACATCATTTAATTTTTTTTTAAAGTTTTGAGTTCAAAATTCTATCCTTCCTATCGTCCTTCTCACGCCACTTCCCTGAGATGGTAAACTTAAATTATTTTTAATGTAATATAAATAATATAAAATATAAAATGAAATGAAATAACTTTCACTTAAAATAATTTACTTGATTTCATGTTCAATCAAGTAAACATTCCCGTATTAGTCATTTTGTATTCAGAAAGAAAAAAAAGAAAAAGGAAAAGGAAAGATAAAAATTGCATGCTTCAGTATATATTCAATGTCAGTTCTTTCTCTGGAAGTGGATAGTATGCTTCATCATTACTTCTTTGATATTATCTTGGGTCATTTCCTGATGATAGGTAAGTCATTAACAGTTCTTTATTGCACAATATTCCTGTAACTGTTATAAAAACATTCTGGTTCTGCTCATTTCACTTTGCATCAATGTATGCAAATCTTTCCAGATTTTTCTGTAATCATTCTATTTGTCATTTCTTATAGCACAAGAATATTCTCTCACAATTATGTACCACAACTTGTTTAACCTTGTTTAATGAGCATCTCTTCAGTTTTCAAGGAGGTTTGCTTTTAATAGGCATTAGGGACAGATTAGCTTAAAGCAAAGACCTTTGCTACCAGAGTTATAACCATAGCAACAAATCTCTCCCTGATGAGGCACCCCTATCCTATAAAACATAAACACATTCCTCCATAAAAAAATCAGCAGCATATGGAAGAATGGGTCCAGATTTAGTGTGCCTTGGTAGTAATGACTGAAGCATGCATAGGGAAAAGGCAACTAACACTTCAGGTATCACAGGCTTCTTTCTGATAGCATCTATTTTCTTTTTTTATATATTTATTTTAATTTTCCCCCAGCAACATGCAAAAGCAAGTTTCAACATTAACTTCCAAAATCTTAAATTCTAAATTCTTTCCTTTCCTCCCACTCCATTCTCCCTCATTAAGAAAATAAGTTACTTGGTGTAGATTAAATGTGTAGCCATGAAAAATATTATTACAATAGTCATGTTGTAAAAGTAAACATCAATTCCCCAACACAAACACACACACACACACACACACACACACACACACACACACACACACACAAAGAGAAACCTCAAGAAAAAATAAAGTGAAAAAAGAATGTTTCAGTCTGTATTCAGATACCATCATTTCTCGCTCTGGAATGTATAGCCCTTCAGAGTTCTCTTAAGTCACAGCATTACTGAGAATAGGTAGGTCATTCACAGCTGATCATTCTACAATATTGCTTTTATGTAAAATAACTTACTCCATTCTACCTCCTTTCTTCCTTTCTTCCTTACTAACCCCATCTTTTTAATATATTATACCTTCAAATTCAACTCTTACCTATGCCTTGTCTCTCTCTCTCTCTCTCTCTCTCTCTCTCTCTCTCTCTCTCTCTCTATATATATATATATATATATATATATATGTATGTATATATATATACTATATATATACATACATATTTATATTAGTTCAATATCATTACATCCATTATGATTTACCTTTCTTGTTTACCTTTTTTCATATACTTCACTTGAGTCTTGTATTTGAAGATCAAATTTTCTGTTCAGCTCTTGTCGTTTTATCAGGAAAGTTTGAAAATCCATCCTTTCCCCTGAAATAATAGTTGACTCTTGCTTACAATCCCAAGTTCTTTAGCCTTGGGGAATATCATATTCCAAGTCCTTTGATACCTTAATGTAGAAGCTGCTAAATCTTGTATTATCCTTACTGTAGCTCCCTGATAGTTGAATTGTTTCATTTTGACTGCTTGAAATATTTTTAACCTTAACTTGGAAGTTCTGAAATTTTGCTGTGAGTTTTCATTTTGGGATCTCTATCAGATGGAGATGGTTGGATTCTTTTGATTTCTATTTTACCCTCTATTTTTAGGATATCAGGACAGTTTTCTTGGATAATTTCTTGAAAAATGATATCTAGGTTCTTTTTTTTTTTTGGTCATGACTTTGAGGTGGTCCAATAATTTTTAAATTATTTCTTCTAGATATGTTTTCCAGCTCAGATGTTTTTTCCATGGGATATTCCACATTTTCTTCTAGTTTTCCATTCTTCTGGTTTTATTATTTCTTGATTTCTCACAAAGTCATCAGTTTTCCTTAGCTCCATCCTATATTTTAAGGAATTATTTTCTTCAGAGAGCTTTTGCACCTCCTATTCCATTTGGCCAATTTTTATTTTTAAGATATTCTTCTAATTGGAACTGTTTTTTTTTTTTTTTTGCATTTGACCTATTGGTCTTTGGAACTATTTTTCCATTTAACCCAAACTAGTCTTTAAGATGTTATTCTCTTCAGTTATTTCTTTATATCTCCTTCACCAAACTGTTCACTCGGTTTTCTTGTTTTTCCCATGTCCCTTTCATTTCTCTTCCCAATCTTTCCTCTACCTCCCTTACTTGATTTTCAAAATCTTTTTTGAGCTCTTCCATAGCCTGAGATTGATTCATATTTTTCTTGGACACTTTGGATGCAGATGCTTTGACTTTTTTATCTTCTTCTGAGTACACATTTTGATTTTCCAAAGAATCCAAAGTAATTGACTAAGATTGGATTTTTTCTTCTGCTGTTCTATTATGGTGACTTGATTTTAACTCATTGTTGAGGTGGAACTCTGCTTCCAGGGTGGAAGATGCACTGTCTAAAGCTTTTGAGGGCTTTTGCAGCTGTTTTCAGGGACACTCCCCCAGGAGCCTCAATTCCTTTAAGGTCTTATGAGAGGTTCTAACTACTCTCCTGGCCTTTGTTCTGTTCTGTGGATGACCTATCTGCCTGGAACTGTGAAGAGGGTCTTTGCTTTGCTGCAGGCAGTAAACTTGTGTTTCTGCATCTTTTCCTGAGACTGGGGACCCAGACTATGACACACTTCTGAGTATGGATGAAGCAACAGATTCCTCAGGGGTAGCAAAGAGATGTCTGCAATTTCTCCAACCCCCTTACCATCCATAGGCTGAGCATTTGGGGAGCAACTGCTGAGGTGGTTCCCTACTGGGTGGCTCCCGAGGCCTGCTCCTGGTACCCTAGGACGAGGTTTGCCCTGAGGCTTGATCTGGACTGGGCTTAGTTATCATTCTGGTGCAGAAGTATTTTCTTGCTGCTCCTCCAAGCTGACCTTGGCAATCCCTAGGCTGAGAGGTTTCGAAACTGCCATGGCTTCCAGGGACCCAGGTACTCTATGGACTGTTCATAGATGACTGGATTTCTTTCACTCCAGCATGGACCCAACTCTAGCACTACAGGCCCTTTCTGACCCCAGATTTACATAACCTTCCAGCTGGTCTTCCAAAGCTGTCTTCAGTCAGAAAATTATTTCACTCAGTCTTTTTGTAGGTTCTGTCACTCAAGAATTTGTTTAGAATCATTATTTATAGATATTTAGAGTAGTTTGTGGGGGAGCTCATGGGAAACCCTTCCTTTACTTCGCCATCTTGGGGCTGCCCAACTATCCTCTATCTTCAAAGCTATCCTTAATATTGTTTCTCCCTGGTCCAAGTCTTCTGTTGTTAGCTGAGCTTCCTGGGTCTGCTCTGTTCCATAGTTTAACTCACATTGGTCAGGACTAGTGCTTTTTAGCAGGTTTAGTCAGTTTTCTTCCATACTTGTAGAGATTTACTCAGTAAAGTCTTGATTATTTAACTTTTTGTAATTTATAGATAATTGGAGTCTCTGCCCTTGCCTAGGTGAGTTTGATTCTCCAAACAGCTACATACTGAATCTATCATCTTCTTCTGGGAAAGTAACTATACTGCTAGCTGTCAAGACTGACTGGCTATGTGAGGGGCTGGAAGGGTGGAGAGAACCACAACCCCCTCCTTGCTATTTATTTTATAAAGACACAGGAATCACTCTCCACAAAGCTATTCCCTACCAGAAACATGTCAAACTCTAGAATAGTTTATCTCTAAGTCTTGACTTTTAAAGGCTATTTGGAATATAGCTACTCTTCAGTGACATAGATTCTGAAGAATCTTACAGACAGAGAAGAAGGTAGTACAAGGGGTAGGAGTGAAACCTGAAAAGTTTAAGAGCTGAATTCAAATCTAGTCTCAGATACTTACTATTTGTATGACTCTGGGCACTTTATTTGACCATTGGTCTCATTTGACTTCAGTTTTCTTATCTGTAAAATGGAAATAATAATAGCAGCAGCTGTTAGGGTTGTCATGGGGATCAAATGAGTTAATGTTTTTAAAACTTTATGCAAACCTTAAAGACATTAATATTATCATTAATAATAATTAATCTTTATTATTATTGTTGTTGTTATGTCATTTCAGTCCTCTCTGACTCTGTGATGTCATATGAGATTTTCAGCAGTTTGCATTTTCTTCTCCAGTTCATTTTAAAAATAAATAAACTGAAGTAAACAAGATTAAGTGACTTTCCAGGTACAAAGATCTAGTAAGTGTCAGGTTCGATTTGAATTCAAGTCTTTCTGAGTTTAGACTTGGTACTCTATCCACCAAGCAACCTGGCTGCCTCTATTAATTAGTATAATGAAATGAAAGTTCACTGTAGTGGACTTAAATATTAGGCTACTGATTGGAGTGATTGAGGTTTAAAGTGTGTCAAAGAATCTGTATTTAAGTTTTGTTTATGCTTTTGGAAGAGTGCAGGAAGGTAGCACTAGAAAATGCTAAAAATTATTTTAGAGAGATAGAGAGAGACAGAGACAGAGAGGGAGAGGCAGCCAGATAAACAAACGGAATAAACAAATGGACACATATATAAGCTTGAATGGGGGTGGGGTAAAGGTAGCTTTACATGGATTAAGCTGGGACCTATTTCGTTGTTTCTTTCAGTTTATAGTATTTTTAATTTTAGGATGAGATAAAATATGAATTATTATTTTCCATTTGATTATACTTCCAGTAATAGGTATATATAATAATATAATATATATATATATATATAATATATAAATATAAAAATAATATAGTATAGGAAATAAACTGCTAGAGAGAGTAAAAAAAAAGAGATATGGGTTTAGGTTTTGTTTCTAATATATAATAATTGTACAATCCTAGACAAATTGTTTAACTTTGATTTAAATGAAGAACTATTTTGGGCTAGTTGCATGCTGATCCTCAGAGAAAAATAAGGATTTTGTGAGAATGAGTCAAAGGGTAAATTATCACAAATAAACAGACAAATCAACTACAAAAAAAAGAGAAAAGGAAAAAGAAATCTTTTATTGGATAAAACAGAAAGGATGTATATATTTAACCAGAATATTCATTGATAGGGGATGCTTTTCAGGTCATCTGCTCACAGGAATATATCTAGAGTTATAGTAAAGCATCTTTCAAGGAAATGAAAAGTCCAGCAGGTGCTTCTTCTCAGTTCTGATTGGATAGATCAGATTATCAAAAGTTTATATAGCTAATCAGTTAAATGATAACTCTATCCTTCTAGGTCTCCAGGACTAATACTTATGCATTCAACCTAGTCAACTCCTGAGGGTTCAAGGCAAATTCTAACCAAACACCCCACCTCTGCTCCAAGCTTTTATATCTGTCTGTCTGTCTTTTCCTCTTTTTTCTCTCTGTCTCTGTCTCTCTCTGTCTCTCTGTCTCTGTCTCTCTCTCTTTCCACCCCCTCCTCCCTCTAACTCTCTCTCTTTTCTAATTATTTTTAGAATGGATTAAGTATTTAACTTTCTATATTAATTCAGTATCAAAACCTGAAACTATTTCAAAGCCACACAGCTTCAGTCCTTTATGTTCATTTTACACAAGTTACTCATTCTGTTTTTTGCAATAAAAAAGTGGAAAATATACCTCATATACTATCAGACAGATACTATTACATGTCCATGGAATTTCACTAATCCCTGTAAATGTACAGATAAGTATTGTAGCAGTTCATTGGAATTTCCTTGGCAAGTTCTCAGACTCTGCCTTGCTTTTAAAATTTCAATTAGGCCCAGTCATTGTTCCTGATCACTAGGTATTACATAAATTAAAATTGCATTTAAGAAACACATTAAAAGCTGTATTCGTTACCATATGCAAAGGTGTAGCAGTCAAGAGAGCAATAGGAATGCTCATTTTGATTTTCTTCTTGAAGCTTGGGAGGACATTATTTTTTCCTTGGCTGCAGGGGGAAGAACTTCCTTTCTCAGACATACATGTTCAGTTTGACTTTATTTAATAATCATTTAAGAGTTTACTTTGTGCTGGACCATGAAGTGAAACAGAAAAAACTGAAACAGGTCCTGCCTTCAGTAAGTTTGAAATATGTGCAGATAAATGTGGCTTGTTGCCCAGTATACAGAAGGCTCTAAGGAACTAAAAGTTAATTGCAGGGGTAGCTAGGTGCTCATGGGATAGAGCACAGGCTCTGGAGTCAGGAGTACCTGAGTTCAAATCAAACCTCAGACACTTAATAATTACCTAGCTGTGTGGCCTTGGGCAAGCCACTTAACTCCATTTGCCTTGCAAAAGCCTAAAAAAAAAAGTAATTGCAAATGTAAATGTAAAGTGTTTTGGGGGTAGGGGTCAGGAGGAGCAGGAAAGATTAGGACCTAAAAATTTGGGGAATTAAGAAAGGTCACTTGTAGGAGGTGATCCTTGAGTTGAGCTTTGAATAAAGGTAGGAGTACCCAGGGGTGGAGGTTAGGAAGAAGTAGATTTCATGCTCGGAATGGAAAATCACTGATTTTTGAGATAGATTGGCCCATTTAGGAAAAAACTACAAGACCATTGATCTTCACTAAGTTGTAGTAGAAAGGTATAGTGAGAAACCATTAATTCAAAGTGTTCACACTGAGGTTAGATGAATGTTTTGACTTAAAACACACTGACTGATAAGTTTATTATCTAATTCGAATTTCCCTTTTTTGTGTTCCCCTTGATATCAAACTCCATGAGCATCATCATTCCTTCATCAGGATAAAAATCATCACCAGAAATCTTATCATAATGGAACTTACATCTTTCAAGTTTGATACTCAACACCTAAGTTCCTCACTGCTCTGATTGGAGGTTCTGAAGAGCTAGACCAAATAACTCCTCCCAAAGCCTCTTTTTTATAGAAGATTCAGAATTTTCCAGCTAACTCTTTATTTCCCAACAGCTGCTCTATTTAGTTTCCACCTCAATAACATTATGCCACTCTGAACAATAACATTAGTTCCTTCTGATATCTCCCTTTTCCCTCTCCACCTTCAGCTTCTGTTTGTGTATTGTCTTCCCCCATTAGATTAAAAGATCCTTGATGGCAGAGATTGTGTTTATTTGCCTTATTGTATCCCTGGTGCTGGGACTGAATGTCATATCCAATTCAGCATGTCCAAAACAAAACTAAATATTTTTTTTCTCTTTCAAACTTACTGGGGGCACCACTGTCCTTCCAGTAACCTTAAGCACCAAAACTCAGTGAGGTGAATGAGGAGTAATCAAGCAGGATATTTTTTATTTTATCATATCTTTTCATTTCTACCTTCACATCTCTTATGTACATCTCTTCTCTATTCATATAGCAAACACTTTACAACAGGACCTTTATCACCTCTTGTTTGGACTATTGCAATAATCTTCTGGCTGCTTTCCCTGTTTCAAGTTGCTTGCCACCCAATCCATCCTCCTCTCTTCTCCCAAAAAGATTTTTCTAAAATGTAGATAGCATCAAGCTATTTTCCTATTCAGTAAGCTAAAATGGCTTCTTATTTGCATCATCATCATAAATAAAATGCTCTGTTTGTTGTCCCTTACCTTCCCACCTTTCCAAACATTTTACACATCCTCTCCTCCATGTATTCTGGTTCAGTTACACTGGCTTACTTGCTGTTCCTCACATTTGACACTTTCTCCTCAGTCCATCACTTTGTTCAGGTTGTTTTCCAGGTCTGCCTTCCTCTCTGTCCTCATCTATATTCCCTTACTTTTCCTGCATTCTTCAAGGCTCCAATCAAATCTCATTTTCTGCTAGAGGTCTTTCCTACCTCCTGATAAAGGCATTAGTAGCAAGGGTATTATCCTTTTACAGTGTATGTATTTTTGAAGTACATGATTATTTATATTTTGACTTCCCCATTAGAATGTAAGCTTCTTGAGGGCACAAGATATTTTTTGCCTCTCTTCATCCCCCAGTGCTTGGTACAATGTGGGAAACCAAACCTAATAAGTGCTTATTGATTGACTGAAATTAAAAACATGAAATTTAATAAAATTAAATAGGAAGACTTATTGAATCAATGCTAATTAACTTCGCAAGTAAAAAACTTGATTAGATAGCAATTCTCTAGGTGAAAAATAATACATGTGGTTAATAATTGACCAAGGGAGAAAGCACCTTGAGTGAGAGTATAAAAGTAAAGAGAATAGATTAGGAGATAGAATGATGTAATAGAAGGTGTGGGGATGACTGAGCAAGTAAGCATCTAGAAAAGTGCAGAAAAGAAGTGTGAGAGGAGGAGGAGGAGGAGGAGGAGGAGGAGGAGGAGAGAGAGAGAGAGAGAGAGAGAGAGAGAGAGAGAGAGAGAGAGCACAGTGGAGTAGTATAAATTATTCAAGGGAGAAAAGAGTATTCAGAAAGAGGAAACAGTCAAATACTGAAGAAAGGAAAGGTCAGGAAGTATAGAAATTTTAAAAGGTCATTGGATTGGGTGGCATATAGGTTGTGGATAGTTTTAGAGAGAGTAGTTTTTACTAGAGTGGTTTGGATGGAAGCCAGTTTGCAAAGACTGTAGAGAGTGGGTGGGGAATTAAAGGCTTGACTTCAGATTTTTTTTTTCCTAGAAATTTGGCTGCAAAAGAGAGGAGAAAGATGACAGCAGGAGGGAATAATAGTATGAAGGCAAAGTTTTATTTAGAATTGAGGAGACTTGGGACATGTTTTAAGGCAGAGGGGAAGATTCCACTAGAGAGGGAGAGATAGAAAATGACACAAGTGGAGAGGAAAGGGTGTGATCGAAAAAGCAAAGTTTTAAAGGTAATAGAAAGGGATGGGGTCAAGGGAAATCAGAATTTACTTGGATAAGGGGAAAAGTGATCTCTGAAGGCAAAGACAAGAGCAATCAATTGTGAAGAAAGAATATTATGAAAGTCTGGATTAGTATAGCTAACACATATAACTTAGTATGGCATGAATAATTTAATTGGAAGAAATATTGCAAGCTCCTTGAAGACAGGGACAGTATAAACTTTTGTGTCCCTGACTCAGCACAATGTTCTGTACATACTCAAGAAATATTTGTTGATAATGATGAAAGCATTTATTAGATGCCATCCAAATGTAAAATTAATAAAACTCATGCTTCTTAGACTCTGCCCACATAGAATAATAAGACTTACACTTAGCATTTGCTTAGCATTTAAAAGTTTATCAAATGCTTTGTAAGTATTATATTATTACATCTTTACAACAGTTTTAGGTTGAATTGTCATTTCTCCCATTTTATAAGGAGGAAACTAAGGTCAAGGTTATGTGACTTTCCCAGGTTACTAATCATTATCTGAGACTAAATTTGAATCCTGTCTCCAGGAACAGTGCTCTATCCATTGTATATTCCATAAGGTAACTAGGTGACCTTATGGAATTGGACCTGTGTAAATATATCTTTAAAAGGTGAAAAAGAAGTCTTCTTTCATGTTTCAATGCTCTTACAAAACTTCTGGATGTTTGTTACCTGCCAGATAGAAGGGGGAAAAAAGCAACTATAGTTGCTAAAGGAGTGGTGTAGGAGTCAGCACTGAGAAAAGTGATGGATGTATAAAATAATTTGGACATATTTGTAATAATAGACTCACATCCATTTGATCTGAGTAGGTTAATATAAAAAAAAGCTTATGAAAACAGTATCCCTGAAAAGATGTTTGTGGGAGGGCTGAGGTACAATTTTACCTTATATAACAAGGAATTTTAAAACACAGTTGGGAAACGCTTTCTACTGAAAGTAAGAGTTTAGATCATCAAATAAACAGGTAATGGAAATTACCAAAATAACATCTGTTTTTGTATTGTCAAAACAAATGTTATAATTTGTCAGTGAAAAGTCACTCACCTGAAATTACCTAAAAGGATTACTACTAAAATAAGATGCTTATAGGGAAAAAAAAGTTTTATCTTTTGTCAATTCAGATATTGAATTAGGTAAGTAATTTTTGCTTTTATACATCTGAATTTACAAAATCTGACTTCATTGGGAACTCATAATTGGGTTGTGGGGGTAGTGGTGGTGGTGGTGGTAGTGGTGGTGGTGGTAGTAAGGTATCATGATTTTCTTAAAGTTCATGATAATGGGACACACACTGTAGACAGTTTGATCATCTTATAAGGGCTTAAAGAGTGGCTTATTAATGGATTGTCTATTGTCTGTGTACCTCCTTGGATAATTATAAATTCATCAATAGAAGGAGATTCAAATACTTTGAGTCAGGTTGTATTACCATTGATATTCCTCATCTGCATAGTTATTCTGGATCACACAATCAATTAATTTTTGTAAATTAAAGTAAAGAAATTGGTTTCCAAATCAAACACAATCTTAGACTTGATCCAGATCAGCCAATTAGTTTCTAACCCCAACATTTACAAGATATGATAGAAGTAGGCAATAATTGCAGTAATGAATTTTAAGGCTTGAAGTCCCTTAACCAGTAGAAAAGTCTGATAACAAAGGAGAATGCCAAGGTTACAGAGAAATGAATCCAAAATTAGGGAGAGTGATGTCTCATAAAAAAGTTTTCCTGAGCTTCCAAACATTGGGATTTTTGCCTGCTGCTTTGTATATGAAAAAAAATATGACTCTTAATTGGGGAGGATTATGAGTATCTAGATGAATGCCTACTGTGAGTCATTTACAGAGCTAGGATTAGAACTTCTCTCAGGAAGGACAATTATGGCTTTATAAATGATTGGATAAAGGCTTGTGGTGAGAGAAACAGCGGAAGACATGTGCAGGAAGGAAGTTTTTCAAGGTCCCTGATTTCCAGTCTATCAACTTAATGACTGTCTACTTAATGGAGCTCCTTTGTTGAGATTTGACTTTTTCTCATGACTGGAGCCAAAGTGTGACCATGTTCCCAGAGAAAAAGTTCATTCACTCTGTGTATTTTCTGGTATATTGTAATGTGCAGAATTTTTCCAATTTGTTTGCTCTTTTGCTTGAATAAAGGGGTTTATTCATTATTCATTAATTGTGCTGCTCTTTTGTGTTAACCATCATTTGAGGAAGGAGTTAAGCTAGTCATTTGGACTACCTGCCTTCTGTATAGTTACCAAGGAAATGGCTTTCCATATGAACTCAATTCAATCTGCAGAATTTCTCCAATTTGTTTGCTGCTTTACTTGAATAAAGGTATTTATTCATTATTCACTAATTGTGCTGATCTTTTGTATAACCAACATTTGGTGGGAAGAAGCTAGGCTAGTCAGTTGGGCTATCTGCCTTTGTTAGAGTTACCAAGGAAATGATTTTCCAAATGAACTCAAATTTATACTCTTAGAGTAAACCAGAGAAATTTCAGGGGAACAGATATAATTCTATGCTGCTACTGATCTTGTACATTTGAGTAAATATTTTTCATCTTAGAAGAATGCCTCAGGGGTATCTGCCCCCTAGCAATACTAGAATGGTCTGACTTTTGATTCTGCTCTGCATAAGTGCATCTATCCATGCCATTTATGAATCATGCCTATACATTTAGATAACACAATGGACATATGTTTCCCATACAATCAAAAGAAATGAAGGGGAAAATAAGCCTGAAGAAAGTTTGGCACAAGATCCAACTAAGCCAGCTTATCAGAAGAACACTTCTAAATGAACCTGAAAGCTGGAAAGAAGACAATGAACAGAAGTGAAATAGAAGAGATCTGAGAATATTTCTATAGCATTCTATTTTTTTCCTTTATGACAGTGGAGTTATTACATTTATGCTCTAACACATAAGTCCACAATATGTTATAAGAGGAAGTAGAAATGACAATTAAGAAAATGAAGTTAGGAAAAAAAAGCAACTGGACTTGACTGAATGTATGCTGAGGAAATACACACTGGAAAAAATCAGAATTTAAAAGGTATTTAATATGAGATTTTCAAGATATTTCAAACTGGGACAGATTCCTCCCAAAGCAACTGATAAAACTTTACAAACTATTGAAAATATGAACAATTTTGCCAGACATGTATACACAGTGACCTAAAAGTTTTGGTTCAGTTTTACATTTTTCAAGCTTAAAACTGTTCCAAGATTTTCTTTCTCTTTTTTTAAGATTTTTTTCTTGCAAGGAAATGGGGTTCAGTGGCTTGCCCAAGGCCACACAGCTAGGTAATTATTAAGTGTCTGAGGCCAGATTTGAACTCAGGTAGTCCTGACTCCAGGGCCGGTGCTCTATCCACTGAGCCACCTAGCTGCCCCTGTTCCAAAATTTTCAAAGCATTCTATCTGTATATGGAGCAAGAAGAGTGATTAAAACATTGTGCCCAATTCAAATTCCTCTCACCAGATCAAAACTTCAAGAAATTTAGTTTGTTTGATTCCAATTTCTCCCCCTGCCAGTTCATACTGTTATTAAAGTGACCATCCTTCTCTTTTTCTTGTCAAGCAGTCTATTCTCTTGGTCAAAATGGTGTGTATGTCTGATCCTTTAGATTGATTCTTACTTTAAGAGCTACACTCAATGAATGTAGTTGTAATGGCTAATTCACTTACCTTTAAATCAACCTACATGTTTTTTTTTTTTAATTTAGAGATAATAAGTTGAAAATAGTTTTAATTAAGATATCTTTTATCAGATGACCACGTGACTTCCTAAATTCAATTTTATTACCACTCTAGTATGTTTGTATTTCTGTTCCATAAGTATCACAACTTCAGAGTTCTGTGTTATTTTGGTCAATTTGTCAAGTCCTATCTTTTATTAAAAAATGTTATTTTCAGCTTTGAATTTTCTCCATTATCAAACCATTGAGAAGGCAAAAAATATGATTTCCATTATACATCTGAAGTCATATAAAACATATTTCAACATTAGCTATTTCCCCCCAAAAAAAGAAAAATCAAGAAAAATAAAAGGGAAAATGCTTCAGTCGTCATTCTGAATCCATACATTCTCTATTTGGAGATGGATATCTTTTTTTTAATCATGAATCCTTTGAAATTTTGAGGTATCATCAGTCAGATTAGAATTAATGTCTTTTATAGTGACTATCTTTACATTATTCCTCTTCTGTGTATGTTGATCTTTTAATTCTGCTCATTTTGCTTTGCATCATTTCATATGTCCTCCGAGATCTTCTGAAACCATCTCTTTCATCATTTCTAATAACTCAATAGTTTTCTGTCAATTTCATATACCAAAATTTGTTCAGACATTCCCTAGTTGATAGGCATCCAATTTCCAGTTCTTTGCTACCACAAAATATTTTCTTTTTGATTTTAACTCTTTGGGGTATAAATTTAGTGATTCTATTATGAATAAATATATTGATGAATCAAAGAATAAAGACAATTTTATAATCTTTGGGCACAGTTATAAATTATTCTCCAAAAAGTTTGGACTGTTTCACAGCTCTACCAACAGTGCTTTAGTATACTTCTCTAGTATTTGTGATTTTTCTTTTTTGTTGTATTAGCAAATCTCAAGGGTATGAGTTAGTACTTCAGAGTTGTTTTAATATGCATTTTTTTCTAATTATTAGTGATTTAAAATTTTTTCACATTTTTTCACATGACACATCAAAATTGTCTATTCATGTTTTGACTTATGACTTGTATTCCTATAAATTTGACTCAATTCTCTATACATTTGGGAAACCAGGCCTTTGTTCAGAGAAACTATAAAGATTATTATAAGGTTTTCCTCAGTTTCCTGCTTTTCTACTAATTTTGGATTTATTGATATTGTGCAAAAAACCCCACTAGTTGTGTGACTTTGAGCAAGTCCCTTAACCCTGATTGCCTCGCAACCAGGGCAGTCTTCAATCATTGTGATTTATATCTGGTCACTAGACCCAGATGACTCTGGAGGAGAAAGTGAGGCTGGTGACTTAGCACAGCATCTCCTCACTCAAATTCAATACATGTGCTTGTCATGGCATCACTTCCCTGAAGTCGTGGTCTTCTTTGGAAATGAAGAAAAACATTATTATTATTATTATTATTATTATTATTATTATTAAAATCTTTGTTGTGTACATACCCAATATTATGCTAAATCTTTTAAAATAATTTTTCATTTGATTCTCACAACCCTGGGAGAAAGATACTATTATTATCCTTATTTTATATTTGAAGAAACTAAGGTAGACAGAGGTTTAGTGACTTACTCAGCATCACATCAGGTAGTGTTTGAAGTCAAATCTAATGCTACCCATTGTATCACCTAGTAGCCAATATAAAAATATGGAATTAGAAATAAATCACCCTGCAGGGTCTCTTTGGTTATTCTATGCTTTGGTCTGTATTTTTGCACCTGTTTCTCCTCAAAACTCTGCCTTTTGTGTTGGCAAGGACTGATGCTGCCCAGAAATCCCAGACTGATCAGTTGCAGGTGAACTTTTTTTAACATTCTGGCTGTCCAAGATGTCCTAGCTGTCCACTCCCCTTCTAATATTTGTATTCCACTTCACTGAAGCCACATCTAGAGCCCAACAAACCCAGGCTATGATGGCAACAAAGCCAATAGGAAATTGTTCTTGTCATGACTATAAAAGCACTACCCTCAGCCAATAAATTCTATTAATTCATGAATCTAGCTGCATTCTGTAGTAGAATTTTAAGAGACTTAAGAGGTTCAGTACTCACCAATTTAAATTATTCAATTTTAGATCAGATAATAGCAGTAATAAGTCAATAAAGGCTGAAGCAAGATGCTATTTATTTCCTCCAGCTGGTGTAGATACTGAGCCCGAAGGCATCTTCAACAAAGATGATACAAGAGTTTCTTTTTATATAAAATTTTAGGTCAGTATTAATATGCTAAACATTATCCAATTTATAATTAGATAGAGGTAATTATGTAAACATAATAGTATATTTGGAGACAATATATGTTATTAGATAAAAGAGATTGATAAGGGCATTATCATGTGAGTCTAGTTAGTTTCACTAAATTCAAAGAAATTTCCCCATTAAGGCAGATAGGAAAGATAATTTTTCCAGAATTCTGGAATACTCTGTCTTCAGTAACTATTTTTGTATTCATGAGAGGTGACAAGGAGACTCTTAAAGGAACCAACTCCTGCAGTTGGTCATATAGTTTCTTGGGATCATTTATGACAAAAAATGCTGATACAGAACAAAATGATGTCAGCCTTGAATCAGGGCTCTTTCCAAGGAGGGACTGATCTGTGTTTATACAAACAGTCAGGGAAGTTCATGGTTCAATAACAGAAGATTTGAAAAGGAATCCTAAGGAAATGGTAGCAAAGAGATTCAATGGAACCTGGAATCCTCAGGAAATACTCTTAAGTGAATCTTCAGGGATCATCTGGGGAGAATTTTATATATAGTACATAGGTATAAAAATAGATAATTCTACTCTATGTGTCATAATGTTTTGACATTGTCATGTCATATAAATTGCAACTTTTTGAAATTATTTTTGAGATTATAGCATTGGAATAATTTATCCTAGATTTTCAAATAGAATTCAGGACAATGACAAGGAAAACTATCTTCTCAATTATTTTTCCAATACAAATACCAATCAAAAAAGTTTTAGTCTTTAACCTAATTGAGGTCCTCTCAGTACTGGTCCATGGATTCAACTTGGTTGGTTGCTGCCCTTCATTCTTGAAGAGGGGGAAAATGACATCCCTTACGTTAGAGTTTTGCAATGTCTCTGACTGTTGCTGAACTGACCAAAAAAAAACTCATAATGCTTTACCACAGATCAGGCACAAATAGTCCATGTGAACACCAGGAATTATTACTCTAAATGGCTTCAATTCGTCCTTGCTCACAGAGCACAACATCCTCTCTGATGAGGGAATGTCATGTTGGACAGTCTTCTGTCTTTTTCTCCTATGTTGCATAATAAATTCCAAAATTCCCTTTTTTTGTATTTTAATTTATTTTCCCCTAATTATATACAAAAATAAGTTTCAACATTCACTTTTAAAACCTTGTGTCCCAAATTCTCTTCCTTCCTCACACCACAGACTCATTGAGAAAGTAAGTTATTTGATATAGGTTAAAAATGTGTAGTCATGAAAAAATTACAATAGTCATGTTGTAAAAGTAAACATAACCTCCCCCAACAAAACAAAACCTCAAGAAAAAAGTAAAGAAAGCACACTTCAAATTGTATTCAAACAATGTCACTTTTGTCTTAGGGATGAATAATATTTTTTATCATGAGTCCTTCAGTGTTCTCTTGGGTCACAGAATTGCTGACAAAAGAGAAGTTGTTTTTTTTACAGCTGATCATTCTGCAACATTGCTGTTACTTGGTATATTACTATTACACACTGACCATTACATCTGCTCATGCAAGTGTTTTACTGAGAGCATCTTTTCCCTCATTTCTTAAAACAGAAAAGCATTTCATCTTAAACATTTCCATATTTTTCAGTCATTCCCCAACTGACAGGTATCCCCTCAATCTCCAGTTCCTTGCCATAAATATCCTTTTAAAAGAGGTTCTTTTTCCTTCCTATTTTCATCACTTCTGGAATATAGACCAGATAGTGACATTGCTAGTCAAAGGGTAGTTGTGATTTTATAGCCTTTTGGGTATAGTTCCAAATTGCTCTCCAGAACTGTTGAATTCTTTCATAACTCATCCAACAATGAATGAATGTTTCATTTTTCATATATATATATATATATATATATATATATATATATGTATATGTATATTCCTTCCAACATTTGTCATTTTCTCTTTTTTTCCTATTAGCCAGTCCAATAGGTATTGTTTCAAGCCACATTTCTCCTGTCAATTGTGGGTAAGGCCTTTTTTAAAAAATGATTTAAATAGATAGCATTGATATGCTCATCTGAAAATTGTTCACTTCTTTTGATCTTTTATCAATTGGGGACTGGTTCTTATGTTTTTGTAAATTTGACTCAGTTCTCTATGTTTGAGGAGGTCTTTATCAGAGAAATTTTTTTTCCCACAGTTGCTATTGCTAACTCTATTTCCCACCATCCTGTTTCTCGCATGCCTATTCTATTCTCTCTCTTCTTTCAAACATTCCCTTCTCAAGTGTTTTGCATCTGACTATCCCTCTCACAATCTTCCTTCCCTTCTATCACTTACCACTCATCCCCTTTCTCATATTTCTTTCATCCTACTTTCCTCTAGGGTAATATAGATTTTATCTACTCAATTGAGTGTGTTTGTTATTCCCTGTGAGCCAATTCTGATGAGAGTAAGGCTCACTCACTCCCCCTGCATTCTCTGCCTCTTCCACTCTCTTGGAAAAGCTTTTTCTTGCCTCTTTTATATGAAATAACTTATCCCATTCTACCTTTTCTTTTCCCTCTCCCAGTATAATCTCTCCTCATTATCTACAACATTTTAATAAATTATCCCTTCAATCAACTCCCACCTGTGCCTTGTTTATATATATTCCTTTTAAATGCACTGATAAATGAGAATGTTCATTTGAGTTGTCATTATCATTTTCCCATGCAGGAATGTAAGTTCAACATCATTAAGTATTTTATGATTAGTCTTTCCTGTTTACCTCTCTCTCTCTCTCTCTCTCTCTCTCTCTCTCTCTCTCTCTCTCTCTTTCTCTCTCTTTTGGCAAGGCAATGGGGTTAAGTGTTATGCCCAAGATCACACAGCTATGTAAGTATTAAGTAACTGAGGTCATATTTGAACTCAGATCTTTCTGACTCCAGGGCTGGTGCTCTATCTACTGCACCACCTAGCTACCCCTCTGCTTAACCTTTTTTATGCTTCATTTGCATCTCATATTTGAAGATTAAATTTTCTGTTCAGTTCTGTTCCCTTCATCAGGGAAGTTTGAAAGTCCTCTATTTCAATGAATGTCCATTTTTCCCTGAAAATTTATTTTCAGTCAGAAGGTGATCAGTGGATTCTTTCAATTTCTATTTTACCCTCTGTTTCTGGATTATCAGGACAGTTTTCCTTATAATTTCTTGAAAAATGATGTCTAGACTCTTTGGGGGGCATTTCATGGTCTTCAGATAGTCCAATAATTTTTAAATTATTTATTCTGGATCTATTGTCTAGATCAGTTGCTTTTCCAATGAAATATTTCATATCTTCTAGATTTTATTCTTTTGGTTTTGTTTTGTCATCAACTTCCCTTAGCTCCAGTGTACTTTTTAAGGAATTATCTTCTTCAGAGAGCTTTCTATCTTCTCCATCTGCCAGTTCTGCTTATTAAATCATTCTTTTCCTCATTGGTCTTTTGGACTGTTTTTTTTTCATTTGATCCAAATTGGTTTTTAAGAGGACATTTTCCTAAGAATTTTTTTTTTTTACATTTCTTTTATCAAGTTGCTGAATTGGTTTTCATTATTGTCTTGCATTGTTCTCATTTATCTTCCCAATTTTTCCTCTACCACCCTTTCTTGATTTTCCAAATCTTTTTTGAGTTCTTCCATACTGTGAAATAATTCATATTTTTCTTGGATTCAGATTCAGAAGCTTTGACTTTGTTATCTTCTCAGTGTATATTTTGATCCTCCAGAGGACCAAAGAAATTGTCTATGGTTAGATTTTTTTTCCCTTCTATTGTTTGTTCATTTCCCCAACTCTTTGTTAAGGTGGGTCTCTACTTCCAGGGTGGATGATACCACTATACCAAGCTTTTGAGAGTTTTTTTAATGCATTCTGGCTTGTGCTCTGGACTATGGATGACCCTCAAGCATTCCCCTCTGCCTGGAACTCTAAGGGGAGCCCCTGTTCCACTGCAGGCAGTAAGCTCCATTGTACTTTTGCTTCTTTTCTTGAGACTAGGACCTCAGACTTGGATTCAAAACTGAGTATGGGTGAAGCAACAGAGTCCTGCCTCATAGATAGTAAAGAGATCTTTGAAATATCCCCTAACTCCCTTGACAACTCTGGGCTAAGTACTCTGGAAGCAGTTGTTGGTGGCTCCCCAGGCCTGCCCCTGGTTCTTTGGGGTGGAGTCTGCACTGAGACCTGTACGGGGTTCCTCTCTCTCTGGTGCAGCAGTTTTCCTTTTGAGTTTCCCAATTGCCCTTGGAAAATCCTGGGCTGAGAGGTTTGGAAATCAGCTGAACGATCATGGACACAGGTACCCCCAGAGACCCATGGCCTGTTCCTGGATGGCTGGAGCCAGTTCCCTCTAACCTCAGTGTTACAGACCTTTCCCATGGATCATCCTAGTTGTCTTGGGCTGGGTGTTTAACTTCATCTTTCTGTTGGTTCTGCCACTCTAGAATTTGTTTAGCATAATTATTTAAAGGTATTTAGAGTGGTTTGTCTGTCTTCACTCAGTCTTGGCTTTGCCCACCCTCTCATTTTTCTTTCAAAATTTTCCTCTACCTCATTTACTTGATTTTCAAAATTCTTTTTGAGCTCTTCCATAGCCTGAGTCAATTCATAATTTTCTTATAGGCTTTGAATGAAGAGGCTTTGACTTTGTTATCCTCTTTGGAGTATGTATTTTGATCTCCCATAGGGACTATAGTAATTGGCTATAGTTAGATGTTTTTTCTTCTGTTGGTAGCTTATTTCCCTTTTGTTAATATGGGATTCTGCTTCCCAGGTGGAGGGCACACTATCCTAAACTTTATTTTTTAGGTTTTTTCAAGGCAATTGGGGTTAAGTGGCTTGCCTGAGGCTACACAGCTAGGTAATTATTAAGTGTCTGAGACCAGATTTGAACCCAGGTACTCCTGACTCCAGGGCTGGTGCTTTATCCACTGCACCACCTAGCCGCCCCCATCCTAAACTTTTGAAGTTTTTTTGCAGCTATTTTCAGATTTACTTCCAGGGAACTTTACTTCCAAGAGTTTATGAGAGGTTATAACTATTCTGTCCTTAATCTAGTCTCTTGGTGACCACAAGCACTTTTTGCCCTGGAACAGTGAGGAGGGTCCCCACTTTGCTATGGCAGCAAGCTCTGTTGTGCTTCTGCTCCCCTTTAAAGGTCTGAGGCCCCAGACTGAGACCCAGATCTGAGTAAGCGAAAAACAACAGAGTCCTGTCTCAGGGATATTAATGGGACTCCTGCAATCTCCTTCTGACCCCTCACTGTAGTAGGCTGAGAGCTCAGGAAGCAGCTGCTACTGTTGATTCAGTGGTTCCTGAGGCCTGCTTCTGGTTTCCTGGGAAGAATCTGCTGGAATGGGTCTGCATTGCTGAGGCCTGAGTTGGACTCTGAGCAACTCTAATCCCAGGGTGGCAGACTTTTCTGATGATTTTCCATATTGCCCTTGATATCTTTGGGCTGAAAAGTCTGGAAACTGCCATTGCTGCCACTGACCCGCTCACTCACAGTCTGTCCTTGGATGATTGGAGCTGGTGGGATTTGTGTGCTCTGTCCTCCTCTTTCACCCTGTGCAGTAGACCCTTCCCACTAATCTTTCAAGTTGTCTTGTATTAGAATATTGTTTCGCTCAGTTTTTTTGTGGGTTCTGCCACTCTTGAATTTGTTTAGAGTTATTATTTGAAGGTGTTTGGAGTGGTTTGGGGGAGCTCAGGGGAATCCCTGTCTTTACTCTGCTATCTTGGGTCCACCTCCCTCCAATTCTAAAATTCTTAAGAGATACTATGAACGTGTCCTTGTACTGCTTTTTCTAACTCCCCTGTGAACATTTATCCTAGGTGAGTTTTTTATAAAAGTCTTTGGCAAACATAGTTTTGGCATTCAAACAATGTGGCTAGCTCATTGCAGATGCACTCTCTGTAGCAGAATTTGGATGTTTTGCAGGTTCGTTTGAGTAAGGACCTGAGTGTCTGGTATCTTCCCCTGTCTGGTGATCTTCAGAATCATCCCAAAAGAGTTTAAATGGAAGTGATTCAGTTTCTTGGCATGATGCTAGAAAACTGGCCAGGTTTCTTGAGCATATGACCATGAGGTCAGCACAATTCTCTGTATTCCTTCAGTCTAACATCTCTCCTCTTGGAGACTCCCAAACTTTTCCTTTGGTGCCTCCCAAACACTGAACTAGTTCTGGAAATGCATGTATCAATCTCATTATGTATATACCTGGAAAGAATACTGGCAAGATAAGTGAACTTATCCACAATATTCAAAACTTCTCCATTTGTTGTAACTAATTATAGATGTTATGATGCTGGCATGTGTTTTTTGGCATTAATTGTTAGACCTAAATTAGCAGAAGCAGAGGAGAATTTATCCATACTTTCTTTGCTGTATCTCAGTTTCAAAGGTTGCATTGAGTGCACACTCATCTACAAAAAGACAATCATACAAAAAAAGGCTACACTCCCTCCATTTTGGTCTTGGCTTGTAGCCTTTTCAAGCTGAAGAATATAACAGGGATTCAACAATGTTGTGGGGGAGAACACAGTGTCTTTAATTTTTTATGTTTTATTTCTACTTTATAAATATTTCCAGGGTATCCCTACTATGTCCGATCTTTCCTATAACAAAGTATGATGATGAAGGCGAAAGAAAATAATTACCTTATATGAAAGTGTCTACAAATTTGTAGCATCCCACCTCTATTTGTGTAATCAGAAGAAATTCATTTTCTTTCTTTCATGTGTCTTACCACATTGGGGGCAAAAGAAAGAAAAGTGAAGCAAATTTCTTGTAACAAATATGCATAGTTAAGTAAAACAATTTTTTTCATTGAATGTGTTATAAAAATGTACAGAATTTATGTAGTTATTTTGTTTGCTTATTTTTTAAAGATGGGGATTTTCCAAAAACAGCAAACAATGAATATGAACAATTGTTTTGAAACATACAGTTTATGCACACTAGTAAAAGTCCAGTACTGATTTACCTCAAAAAAAACAAAACAGCAACCTTCAAATTTTAAGGAAAAATCCCCATTTTTAAGAAGCCAAAAAGAAAACAGAATAAATACAGAAAAACTATATAAATGATATGAAAACATATGTTACTCAGCATCCTAAATCTGTTTGCTCTCTGTTGGGAGATGTATAACATGTTCTATTATATGTCATCTAGAATCATGCATGGTCATTTCATTGATAATAATTTTTGTGATTTCTTTACAGTATGATGGTTATTAGAGAAATTATTTTCCTGCCTCTACTCATTTCATTCATAATCAGTTTATAAAAGTCCCACAAATTGTTCATTTTAATAGATATTATTAATTGTTTATCATATTCTTCTTATTTTATTTTGCATCATTTTTTGTCTTTCAATATTTCTTTGAAATCATCATTTTTATTTCATATTATAATGAAATATTACAAATACATTATATAACATTAATATACCATGGCTTTATTTAGCTGTTCTCCATTTGATGGGAATCTCTTTAGTTTCCAGGTTTTTTGCAACCACAATAAACTACTATAAATATTTTTGTATACATAGGATATTTTCCTATTTCTAAAAACCTCTTTTGTATTTAAAAAAAAACTAGCAATGGTATAGCTGGGACAAGGGAGAGGTAAAAAGGTGAATGAATAATAGATCCTCTGGAAAAAGTGCATGCACATCACTTTTAAGTTTAATATGTATTGGTCAGAATCTTACAAGAAGGAGTCAAGATGGTAGTTTAAACTAAACTAGGAAGTTCCTGGAGCTTTTCCTGAAATAATTTTAAATAAAGCCTCTACACAGACCTTAAAATTACAGAATCCACCAAAAAGAATGAAACAAGTTCTCAACTCAAAATAGCATAGAGGAACTTCATTAAAGGTCTTGCTTTTCTGGGTTGAAGGGATGCATAGCCCAGCATAGGCAGGAGTGCAGGAAAGTCAGAGGAAGTAACAGTGCAACTAAGGTCCTGGCACAATAAACTAGCTTGTGGCAGGTAAGCAGTGAGGGTCCCAGCCTCAGATCAGAAGACACAGTTTGAGCCCTGGGAAAGCTGGTGCAACAGGTGGGCACTGATTAGGGTCACCCCAACACGGGGAATAAACCTCTATATAAGCAACAACTGGAATGCATAGGCAACACTTTGGCAAGCTATAAGCCAGGGAACAGGTCTCAAACCCAGTACAAAGCTTGGGATGGACTATATTTCCTGTAAATATCAAGAAGAACAAAATGTCTAATAGAGAAGTAGGAATAGAAAGCTACTATTTTGATACGTACAATAAAAATGTCATCTCAGAAGAGGAAAGCAGAAAAAAGAGAAGGGGAAAGCTTACATGTGAAGCCTCAAAGAAGATTGTTAATTGGACTCAAATCCAAAAATGACCCCCTGGAAGAGCCAAAAATGGATTTTAAAAAACCAAAGAAGAGAGGAAGAAGAAGAAAAATGTAGAAAAGAAATGAGAGCCATGAAAGAGAAATGCAATGAAAAATTGACTGAAGAAATCAACTCCTTTTAAAGTAAAAATGACCAACTGGCAAAAGAATACAGCTCATTAAAAAGTAAAAATTAACCAACTGGAAAAGGAAACACAGAAGCTAATTTAAGAAAATAAAACCCTAAAAGTAAGAATTGGACAAATGGAAACTTATGACTACAAGAAACCAAGATTGCATGAAAAAACCAAAAGACTGAAAAAATAGGATAAAATGTAAAGTGCTTCTTAGGAAAACAAGTTGGACCTGGAAAATAGATTCAGGAGAGATAATTTATGAATTATTGTTCTACCCAAAAGCCTTGATCAAAAAAATAACCTGATCAATATCTTTGAGAAAGTTATCATGGAAAACTGCCCTAATATCCTAGAAGAAGAAGACAAAATAGTCCTAGAAAGAATCCATCAGTCAGCTCCAGAAAGAGATCCCAGAATAGAAACTCCTAGGAATATTTTTGGCAAATTTCAAAATTCTAAGCTAAAGTTTAATATGCATAATTAACTTTTTAAATCTAGATAATCAACAACTCTTCTACTGATTTCTGAGTGTAAATCCTCACACAGAAAATTTTACAATGCTTCTTTGAAAGCCAGCTAGAGTGGGTTCCAGCACATCCATAGCCTACAGGTATGTTGTTTAGTAACACTATTCTTTATATAATTCCTTTGCTTTCCAGAATGATTATGCCTGTTTTTCATAAATCCCCTCAAATTTTGTCATTTCCTATGTCTAGGCTTGTGTGTGTGTGTGTGTGTGTGTGTGTGTGTGTGTGTGTGTGTGTGTGCTTGTTTGTGTGTGTGGTCATTGCCAATAGGGTGGTGAAAGATTGTTTTAATTTGCATTTCCTTCATTATTAGGGATTTGAAGCATTTTCAAATAGGCTATAGATGATATATTTCTTGACAAGTGTCTGTTCATACCCTTAAACCATTCATATAACTGACTGATATTAACAAATTCGAATCAGTTTCTTATATACTTTGGAAATGAAACTGTTTAAAATTAGAGGAAGTTATTGTAAAGGTTTTTTTCCCTCTCTAGTTAATATTCCCTTTTAATCTTTTATTGGGTGTGGTTTTAAAAAGAAAATGAGTTTTATAGAGACAAAATTATCTATTTTATCTTTTGCGATCCTCTCCATGTTTTTGTATGTACATATGAACAGCTGCACATATGTGTGTATTTATGTGTTTGTAGATACATGCATACACAAATGCATGCACACAAACACAGATATTTAGTGCCCAGAACAGCATTTGGTAGAGAATAATTCACAGGGAAGTATTAGGATTAATCATTAATATCTTACCTTAAGCACAACATATTGGTTTAAAGCAATGTTTCCAAACAAACATGTATAATATAGACTATACATACATACATACATACATACATACATACATACATATCCACATTTTTTATATCATATGTGACATTTGATTTAATGAATATAGGGAGCTATCAGTGAAAGAATCCCTCTATCAATGAATAATGGTGCGTTTACTCTACAATTTACAGGATTGCAAAGTTTACTGGTCCCTGAAAGTTTTCATTAGGTGGCAAAGATAGTATTGGAATTCAGGTCTTTATGACTTTGTGTTTAGTTTTACTCACTACTCCATATTCAGTACTTGAGGCAAATCTCTAAGATTCTAAGTAAAGGAGAAACCTACCAATTGGCATCACTGAAATGAGCTTTCACATTTAGAATTTTCCTTATCTATAAAACTATGGTCTGGGATTACAAATACATACATACATACATACATACATACATACATACATACATACATATTCATGCATGAATACACAGATTTGAGAACCATTTAATCTGCTGCCATGAGGGAAATAATAATGTACTTGAAAAATATATATCTAGGTATTCACAAAAAATTATAATAGTGTGTAAGTAGATATAAATCATGCATTGCTGGTGTTCATTGATAGGGGATTATTTTTATAACCATGAAATATTTGATCTAGACAAAAAACAAATACATTTGTATTTATATGTATAAATGAAATAGGCAGCTATATTTACATTCCATTTATATAAAAGATATAGCATATATCTTATATTAAACTTGTCACACAAATATTATCTTACATCTTATAAATTATAAATGTACATATTCATATATGCTCAAATATATAGAGAGATACATATACACTAATGTGTGTATAAATACATAAACACACCTATATATTTACATATATAAATGTTTACACAGATATACATATTCCAAAACAATTGATGGCATTTGAGCAAGTGGAGGGGGAAGTTGAATCTCTGATTTTATTACTGCAAAAGCTACCTCTACCGATGAATTTGGAATATATAGTTAATACTTATAAGTAATTCTGATTATTTGGAAACCCCCCTACCCAACAAATTTAATGTAAAATTCTTATCTTTAAAGCAAACAAAATCATTCATTTAATAACCATTTATTGTCTATTTAATGTAAAATTTTATTCTGTGGTCATTATTATTGACTATAAAACATTTTTCTTCTCTCTCTTTCACTGTCTTTTCTCTCTCCTCCCTCTCTCTTTCTCCTCCTTCTCCTTCACACTTTATTCTCTTTATAGAGAGGGGTTTTATATTTATAATTACAGAAAGATGGTTAAGACATGAGTTCTGTCCTTCATAGCAAATCTGTATCATCAAATAATTTGTAAAAGTGGTAGATTAAGATAAGATGATCTTTCTGATCCTTACTAGGTCTAAATCTAATGAACTATATATGTATATATATATATATATATATATATATATATATATATATATATATATATATATACATATTATGATCCATTTTTAGAAAGTATAGTTTCCTGAGTTGGAAAATAGAATTGAATTTTTATGTGAAGCAGAAACCAGGTAGGTAGATGAATAGATGAATACCCCAGTTCCTTGTAAACTTGAGGTCAAAGGAACTCAGGCCAGTGATAAATTGCAAGGGAAGAATACTGCTATATAACTACATTGAAATGAATATAGCCATTAGTTGCTGCAGCATGCCATAGTAACCGATTTAAAGAGTGACCAGTCTGGACTGATATGGCTGCTAAACTAGCATAAATTGAATTTATCACCCTCTCCATTTTCTCCTTTTCCACTGTCTTGCAAAGCACTTCCAGGTCTATAGTCTATAGTCAACTTATTATGTGCTAAGGATTGGGTAAGTGCTGGGGATCCAAATAATAGCAAAAAACAAAAAAAAGAAAACAACTCGTGCCCTCAAGAAGCATACACTCAAATGGATTACCTTCAAACTAGGCAGATTAGATTGGTTTGAATGACTTAAATCTTGTTTACTTGTTGATTATTATCAACATTTGTTATTTTTTATAAAATGGCTTTGTCTCCAGGTGAATGTAAGCTGATTTTCACTTTATGAAATAAGTAGACGACATGGTATGTCGTTATCATAGTATGACAGTTGACATATTGAATTCCTCTTCCCTCTGCCTCCCCTGCTCTGCCTCCCCTACTCTGCCTCCCCTCTTTTGCCACTCCTCTCCTCTTCACCTTTCCTCTCCCTCCCCCCACCTTACACTTTCTTCTCCTCTCTATAAAGAGGGATTTTATATGAGTAATGAAGAATGGAATATTTATAAAAGTGGAACATAAAAAGGTACCAATGAGGTCACATGACTGTGTGTCCTCATGTATATTAGATTGCCAATAACCCATATCTTTTCAAACCGAGAAAACTGATTCTTCACTGTAGGGCTAAAGTGAAAACTAAAGGAAGCAAAATGATAGTGTCCTTTTTTTTGGTCCTCTTGTACTTCTATTTGAGATAGGATTCAGCTGCTACATAGCCTGGTTGGATCCATTTCTCAAATATGGCAATTATCTTCTATCTTTGTTTAGGAATTGCTCAGTTGTTGTCTGTCTAGTGACAGTAGTTTATTAATTCAGACTCTAATACTAGATGCATTTTTTTTGCTTGCTTAATTGTCGTAAGAAAATTATTTTTTACATTTAGTTAAATTTTAATCATAAAGACAAACCTTAGTAAGTCCATTTGGACAGCTTGCTCTTTTCATTAAGTGTAGGAATTCTGAATCTGGAGTACATCATCATTTAAACAAATTGATACACATATCTCAATATAATTGATTTCCCTTATAATGCTATGCTTTTATTAATTTAAAATCATTATTCTGAGAATGAGTCTATATACTTACCCAGATTTCCAAACAGGTTCATGACACTGGCAAGGTAAAGTACCAGTGACTATGCATTATCAATGAATCAATCAAAACTTATTTTTTTAAAAAAATTCCTACTTTTTGCCATGAACTATCCTTTGGACCTGGAGATAGAGATGAAAATTAAAAAAGAGAAACAATCCCTACTCTCAATGAATTTATAGTCTGTCAGAATTATTTAATTCTTCTTCCTCCTACTTCTCCTCCTCTTTTTCTTTCTTTCTTTTTCTTCCTTCTTCCTCTTCCTTTTCTTCTTCTTCTTCTTCTTCTTCTTCTTCTTCTTCTTCTTCTTCTTTTTCTCCTCCTCTCCTCCTCCTCTTTCTCCCTCTTCCTCCCTGCCTTCTTCCACCCCCCTCCCCCTCTTCCACTGGACTTGGAATCAGGAAGACATCTTCATGAGTTCAAATTTGGCCTCAGTCACTTACTATAATTCCCCATGAATGAGATGCAAACTTTTTTGAAAATTTGGGGTCTAAAAACTGGGAGTGTCTTATATAGTGGTTGTAGTTTTTTTTTACTTGCATTTCCCATTTTTTTGAGCTTGTTGGTTTTGTGCTCATTGTTTCCTATTTGTTATCGGTATATTAAGTTATGTTTTGCCACATTCTGCCCAGAAATGGCTCAGAAAAGATTTTCATACAGTGCTGAATTCAAGTTCAAAGTGATCCAGTTTGCAAAAGTGAATGGAAATCATGCTGCAGAAATGTTAGGTTGGTTCTCCTCCAACTGAGAAAAAAATCTGAGACTGGTTGTGGGAAGAAGAAACCCTACTGAACACACCTGGGCAGAACAAGGCCATGAAGAGGCAAGTAAGCAAAATGGCCCAAGTTAGAGAGCAAATTGAAGAGCAAAGGACAGTTGAAATTCCTGTGTTCATAAAGATAGTTCATCAGGAGGCTAGAAGAATTGCTGAAGAAAAAGAAGTTACTGATTTCAAAGGAGGATACAATTGGTGCTTTAAGTTCATGAAACAGAATGGACTAAGCATGTGTCCACTCACTAGATTTGCCCAAAAGATGCCTGAAAGCTATGAGCAGAAAGTCCTTGAATTTCATGATGGATAAAACTTGAGTTCAGTAACTTTATGTAAAATTTCTTTTCAAATTTTAGGCCCCACAATTAAGGTGCATTTTATACATGGAGAAATATGGTATTACCTGTGTGACCTTGGACAAGTCATTTGACCCTGTTTGCCTCATTTACTCATCTGTAAAATGAACTGGAGAAGCAAAGGGCAAAGCACTCAATATTTTTACCAAGAAAAGCCCAAATATGATCAAAACAATCAGATATGACTTACTGAAATGACTGATATAGATGTAGGTTTACAACGTTTTCTGCATTGTATTTGGAAATTTATAGTCAACAAGTATTTATTAAGCACTTAGAAATATAAAGGACATCCAGGTTTGGGATAAGTACCAGGTATATAAATAAAGGTAATAACCAAAGCAAAAACAAGCAAACAAACCCCTACCCTAGAGAAGCATATTTTAATGTATTAACTTATCATCACTCATGTACTAGTATAAATTTTATTAGTTTCATTTGCAAATGAAAAAAAAACCCAGTAAATTCTGAAACCAGAAACTGAAGTTAGATGTTGTCTGGAGTTAAAATCAATGTTCTCCCTTAAAATTTTATATAAGTAATATATACTAATAACACTCCCATACATTAGAGATTACAAGAGAGGGAAATGTATTCCAAGAATAAGGAACAGACAGTACCAAAGCTCAGAATCTAGAGATGGAATGTTGTGTATGGGAAATTTTTATGTCTGTGAAATTATCTGTCATGTTGAGAAGTGGGAATCCACAAACTTCAGCTTTGGAAAGAAAAGAGTACAGAATAATATTGAGATTGGTATCATTATTTCATTTATATTAAAAAGCAATCTTGAAGATTATTCCACTTTCTAAATTTGTGAGCCACAGGCCCAAAAATGAAGTGTATTTTGACAACATTCTTCATAAAAATGATTAATCCTTGGTGGATTTTCTCATAGTCTGTTCAATGATTTGAGAATGTAGTGTGTATGTGTGTGTGTGTGTGTGTGTGTGTGTGTGTGTGTGTGATTCATATAGAAAGAACACATGTTATCTACTAATTCAGCAATGAACAAGGCAGTAGAATCTCAGGAAGAAAAAGGTCATCCAAAGATGGTAATTCTCTTTATCAAAGTACATTGTCTGAAAGGGAATTATTAGAAGGGAAAAACTGGTAAGAAGAGAAACTTAAAGGTGATCCGATAAAAAGAAAAAAATATGTAATATACATACCTATCATCTTAGTATTGAACTTGAAGTCTCTTCTTCAGATGCAGGAGGGCACAAGTATCATGCTTTTCTAGATAGAGATGAAAGAATTCTTTCTTCTATTCTCTTATGCATATGCCCACTCAAATGTCCCAGAACACATATTTCAGTACCTTGAACCTAAAATCTTACCAGTACACAGCCCTCCCAACTTTCCCAGTCCTCATCTACATTTCTTTCCTCTTATTTCTTTCTCTATGTATGTGTTTTAAAATCTCTCCTCTCCTCTCCAAACCTTCTGTTATCCTAATTTCCCTCCAAATACTGTTTTCTCACTTTTCTTATTCACAACCAAATTCTTTGGGAAGGACATCTGCACTTCACACCTCTGATTTCTTTCTTCTAAATCCAGTCTACTTTACATCCTTATCATTCTACCCAGATCATGGGATGTAGCCAATGACTGGTTTACTGAAATATCTGAATGACTTTATTTTCATCTTTGTTATATAATCTTATTGCAATAATTGACCCTCTCTTGAGGGAAAAGGTGGAGGCTGAGAACTTTTCTTGTCCTTTTAGAAACTTCTCAAGCTTTAATATGAAGCATGAGATTCACTTAAAATGTTTACAATATTATTTCAATTCACTTCAAGAATATCCATTCTTTTCAGTAGAACCACCCTTAGTTTCTACATCTTTAGGTTTGTTCTCAGTCTGGTTAACCTTTCTTATGATTGCTCATTTGGCTATTGAGCAAAGTAATTTATAGACTGTGGGATACTGTCCTTTGTAAATAAGAAATCCTTTCAAAGGTGGAGGTGAATGCTGTAATTTCTTCTTAGCATCTCTTCATCTAATATATCTTTTTCCCTCTTTAGTATATTTCTGGTGATATAGATAGTATAGGAAATATCCTGCATGGGGACCCTATCCAACAACACAAATGGTAATTCTTTATTATTCAGCAGTTAAATCTTAAAGAATTACCTGGGGCACATAGAGTTCAGTGAATTATCCAGGGTCACACAAAAGAAGGGGAGTGGAAGGAAAAACAAGCATTTATTAAACATTAACTATGTGCAGCAGTTTGGTAAATGCTTTACAAATCCTATTTCATTTGTTCTTTTGAGATATAATTTGAACTCATGCCTCTCTGACTCAAAACTTTAAGGACTCAATCCACTAAAGCAGATCCTGTCTTCTAGTCAACAATAGCAACAACAATAATAATAATTCCTTTATATGAAGATGACATTGGTTCTAATATACATTTTTTTTATTTTTGGTTGCCAAAACTCAAAGAATGTATTTTCTTGCTAAGATTAATAACTGATGATTTTCAAATGGTTTGTTTTATTCATTTTAAATGCTTTTATCAGGTGATTATTCCCTATATCTAAAATCATAGAGAACTAGTCATTTTTCTCATTCTTCTTCCCTCTTCTCTCTCTATCCTTTAATTCTTACCTCTTTCAAATTCACCCTTTCCCAAGGTGACTTAGCAGGTACCCCATTAAGTAAATACATATATATATATATATATATATATATATATATATATATATATATATATATATATGTTGAATTTAATTAGTTCTAGTAGCTCCCATGGTCATATATTCTTAATAGTTTGTATTTTTGTCAGTAGTATCTTAATAAGATTGATATTCCATTTTATGAAAGAACGATAAATCATTTGAGTGCAGACAATGGGGTACTGGTTTATTATTAAACAGACAAACTGGACTCTCCTGGTTATTAAGCATGTCAGCAAAATATGCTGCACTATTCCCATCATTTACCAGAAAGGAAACTTTGCAACCTATAAAAATTAGCTGGTGAAGCTCTAAAATAAAAAAAAAAAATGTCATTTCATTATGACAATTCATGATTTTAAACTGAGGTCTTCTCAGTGCACTTCAAAGTGTGTGAGACCTTCCTGCTTGAAGTTCTGACAGAGACACCGTTCATACAGAAATGCTAGTCAAATGTCTAAATTGAAAACTCAGGTCATGAGAATCAAATTTTAATGTTCTTTTAACTGAATTCCAATGCCTTTTGGTAGTAGACTCATTTAACTTAAGGGTTTAATGTGAATCTCAATTAAAGCACTTTTCAAATTTTGAAGCTCTATGCAACTTATTATCATTAAATAATAATTATTACTTGATGGAGCTCCTAAATCAAGGAAATCATGAATGTTTTGAAATTGACATGGTTCGGCATATAACAATTATCTATCTAGTTAGATGGATATCATTTTTCCTTTTAAAATTATATATGTGAGTACTAGTTAGTTGATTAAAGTAAAAGCAAAATGTTACAAAATATCATTGTCCATAACCCCTAGAGATGAAACCTTCTGTACTCTTGGTTAATGTAGGATGTAGATGAACTTTATGAGATTATTATGAATAAAAGTAATGACTTTCTGTGAATTCATTAGGATATGATTATATTAGTTCCTGAACAGGGATATGTAGTGCCATTGTACTTTTGTTATGCAATATATGTATAGTCTTTAGTTTCTTTTCTAATTAGCTTGGAATTGCTTCCTAAATCTAATTAGCAATAAAGTCTTTTCAATGTTATATATATTGCATTCATTTTCTTTTTATAAACCATGCATTCAATTCAGAAGAGGAAGAAAAGAAAAAAATTCACTAAATAAAGAATGTAAAATGTTAAGAAAAGCAAGGATGACAAATAAAGAAAGAGAAATAGGCAAGTATGATCTGAAAGAGTAGAACATTTTTCAAGTCTTAAAAAGATATCATTGATAATTTATTGACAGCAGTTAATTAATAAATCTTATTTTTATTAGGAGAAGGGAATGGAGGAAAGATGTTAAAACCCAAATATCAACCTTCCAGATAAGTACCAAGTAATTATAAAGGAAACAGCAGCATGTGAGGACAGGAAAACCCATTATCAAAATGTATAAAGATTTAAGACATTCATTTCTGAATTCTGATGTAGGAGCATTTACTTTTAGATATGAATTGAAGGAAGATTCAAGATTAGAAATGTAATGTCCCTGACTTGATCAAAATTAAATGCCACTGATGAATTTGCATAGAAAGAAAGAAGAAACTATAGAAATGTTCTTGCCAGTGAATCAATTTGTTTCCCCTGTTTGAAGGGATGCAAACAATAAAACTTGAACACAAAGACAGAAAAACTCAGTAAAATATCACATTTCTGATCTTTAAACTCCCTGGGAAGAAGAGATGAATGAAATTTCTTGTGTGGATCTGAAGAAATAAAATTTATGATGTGGAACAACATGGATGAGAAAAGCAAGGTAAAGAAAGATATAAGTATAAATATGAACAAAGAATTTAATGTTACTATTCTTTACCTCACAGGTGCTCTGATCAAGACAAACCTTACCTTCTTCTATACTTATCTATAGCCTACCCATTCTTCAGAACTCAAACTGGTATTCTCCTCCGCAAAATCCCGACTAATTTTGTCCAAAGTGACCCCTCTCTCCTCCAAATTCCTATGGTAATTATCTGAATAATGAATTTGGCAATTAGCCACATACTGTCTTTGGTGGCATATTTCTTTCCTATATTATTTTGCTATTTGGTAAATAATATTATTTTGAAAATAAAAAAATAACTATTACCATTTTTCAGATTTTTAAGTTCAAAACATCATCTCAAAGAAAAAAATCAAGAGACCAGAAATCAACTTAGTCAGTAAATACTTGATTCCACCAATAACTGAGATATAGCAGTCCACTACAATCCTGGTTTAGAGTAAGTATATATTGATTTGTAAAACATTAAGGAGGCATCAATCAGCTAAGCAAAATATACAAAATTCTGTAGCTGACAAGATGTCAAAAGATCCTAAATACTAGTACCTCATGCAACAGGAAAAAGCAAATAGAAGAGAATGAATTTAGCAGAACACAAGTTAAACTATATATTTCATCAAAATTAATTGATAACATTGAAAAGAGAATAGATGTGAAATGGGTCAAATATATAGTATATTATAGTGGTTCTATAGTAATCTCTTTCCATCAGTGTCCATAATGGAAGTATCTTTGGGTTTTACTTGGATGATTGATCATGTGATTAAAAACAACTATGGTACATATAAAAAGAGCAAGGTGAAATCATAGCAAAATCAGAAAAAATACAAGAATAATTTGAACATATTATATACATGCTAGCAAAATTGAGAACACAAAAGAAATAGAAAAATCCTTCAAAATTATAAAATATCCAAACTACTAGTTAGAATTTTCAATAATCCAGTCTCAGAAAAGGAAATAAATCTGACTGTAAAAGGATTATCAATGGAAAAAAAACCCTTTTAATATTGATGGATTCCTAAGAGAATACTTTCAAACTTTTAAAAACTATGTAGTTCCTATTCTTTATTTGCATCCAATTAAAGATAGTTTTCAACATGCATCCTTCGCAAAATTTTGAGTTTCCTATTTTTCCACCACCTTCCTCTCCCACCCTCCTCCCATTGCAACAAGAAATTTTATATAGGTTGTGCATGTAAAAATTTCCTTTAATACTTAAGCTATGATAGAACTTGAACTAAAGGGGAAAAATGAGAAAGAAAGAAAAGGGTTTTTTTTAAACCTTAAAAGAAGGTTTTTTAAAAAAATGAACATATTACTCTTTGCTCTGCATTCAGAATCCATAGATTTTTTTCCTCTGTATGTGGATGGCATTTTCTTTAACAAGTTTCTCTGGATTGTCCTTGAACACTGAACTGCTGAGAGGAGTTCCATCAATCTAGTAGACCATTTCACAATGCTGTTGTTAGTGTGTATAGTGTACTATTGAGATATAGACTTATTAGTAGTATTTCTTGATCAAAGGATATGCATAGCTTTATTCCCTTTTGGGTATAATTCCAAAATGCTTTCCATAATGGGATCAGTTCATAATTCTATCTACAGTACACTAATGTCCTAGTTTTTCCACCTCCTCTTCAATTTTAATGTTTCCTTTTTTTGTCATTTTATCCAAATTGATAGGCATGAGGTGGTTCATCAGAATTGTCTTAGTTTGTATTTCTCTAATCAGTAATAATTTGGAGAATCTTTTCATATGAATATAGATAGTTTTAATTTCTTCATTGGAAAACTCAGTCCATATCATTTGACCATTTATCAACTGAAGATTGGTTTGTATTCTTATAAATTTGATTCAGTTCTCATACATTTTATCAGAAATACTAGTTATTAAAAGCATTTCCAGTCTTTCTGAATTCCTTCTAATCTTGGTTGCATTGGTTTTATTTTGGCAAAACTTTAAAATTTAATGAAGTTAAAATGATATATTTTGCAATTTATTATGTGCTATATCTTGTTTGGTCATAAATTTCTACCCATTCCATAGCTCTGACAGAAAAACTATTCCTTTTTCTTTTTACTAGCTTATGGTATCACTCTTTATGTCTGTTTAAATCCTGTACCCAATTTGACCTTATCTTGGTATAGGGTGTGGGATGTTGATCATATTATTTTCCATTTTTCCCAGCAATTTTTGTCAAATAGTGAGCTCTAATCCTAGAAGTTAGAATCTCTGTGTTTATCAAATAGTAGATAACCATTGTCATTCACTACCGTGTTTTTTACATATTCTGTTCCACTGATCCACTTTTCTGTTTCTTAGACAGTATCAGACAGTTTTGCCTCTTTATAATGTAATTTTAGATCTGATATGGCTAGGTTATATTCCTTTGCATTTTTTCATTAATTCCCATGATATTCTTGATCTTTTGTTACTCCAGATGAATTTTTCTAGCTCTGTAAAATAATTTTTTTTGTAGTTTGATTTTATGGTGCTCACTTAGTCTAACCATAGGAAATTGACATTTTCCCAACTGCTTTACATTTTATTTGAATGAAAAGTGTTTTATAGTTGTTTTCATATAATTTCTGAATTTGTCTTAGTAGGTAGCCTTCCAAGTATTTCATGTTGTCTATAATTACTTTAAATAGAATTTCTCTTTCTTCCTGTTGCTACTGGGTTTTGTTGGTAATATATAGAAATATTGATGTTTTATATGGGCTTATTTTAAATCCTGCAGGTTAAAAACATTGCTAATTGTTTCAAGTAGTTTGTTAGTTACTTTTCTAGAACAATCTAAATATACCATCATATCATCTGCAAAGTGTGTAAGTTTTGTTTCCTCATTATTCTAATTCCTTCCATATCTTTTTTAAAATTTTCTTATTGCTAAAGCTAACATTTCTAATGCAATATTAATTAGTAGTAGTGATAATGGGCATCCTTGTTTCACCACTGATCTTATTGGAGATGCCCCTAGTTTGTCCCCATTACCTATAAATGCTTGTTGAAGGTTTTAGGTAGATAATACTACTCATTTTAAGGATAATTCTATTTGTTCCTATACTCTCTAATGTCTTTAATATGAATGGATGCTGTATTTTGTCAGACTTTTTCAGCATCTATTGAAATAAACACATCATTTCTGTTTATTTTTATTGATATGGTCAATTATGTTGATTAATTTTCTGATATTGAAGCATTCCTGTATAGTATAAGTACTATATGGTCATAGTGAATTATTTTAGTTATAACTTGCTATAGTCTGTTAAAATTTTATTTAAACTTGTTGCATCAATGTTTTATTAGGGAGATTGACCTATAATTTTCCTTGTCTTTTTTGGTTCTTCCTGATTTAGGTAGCAGTATCATGTTGGTGTCATAAAAGGAATTTGTCAGAATTCTTTCACCTGCTTCTTCAAGTTTATATATAACTGCAGTTAATTGTACTTTAAATGTCTCATATAATTTGTTTGTAAATTCATCTGTTCATGGAAATTTTTTCTTAGGGTGTTTATTGATGGCTTGTTCAAATTTTTTCTTCTGAAATGGGATTATATAAGTTTTTTATTTCCTCTTCTGGCAATCTGGGAAATTAAAATTTTTGTAAATTTCATCTATTTCACTTAGACTATCAAATGTATTGCCATTTAGTTGGACAAAATTACTTCAAATTATTATTTTAGGGTGGCTAGGTGGCGCAGTGGATAGAGCACTGGCCTTGGAGTCAGCAGTATACCTGAGTTCAAATCTGGCCTCAGACACTTAATAATTACCTAGCTGTATGGCCTTGGGCAAGCCACTTAACCCCATTTGCCTTGCAAAAACTAAAAAAAATATTATTTTAATTTTTCCTCATTACTGATGATTTCACCTTTTAATTTTTGATATTAGTAATTTGGTTTTCTTCTTTTTTTAAGATCCTGGGCTTAATGGGGTATAGGGTTTGTTCAAGGTATACTAGTATCTCTGGTGTGATATTTTCACAGATGGGCTCAACCAGGTTGAGGGTAAGTCTCAAGCTCATTGGTGAGTGGTTGGGGGTGTCTACCCCAAGCATATGAAGTCTTCCACTGGTGGAATTTGTGGATGAGAAGACTTTCTTCCAATGGCCATGAAGGCAGCTGAAGCAGGTGCTGTGGAGCACTTAGACATTGCTTATACCAAACTTAGAGCTTTGTTAGACATTGAAGACACCAAGGATATTCCACTGCATCTAAAGCCATCACCAGTTGTCTTGACTCTGTCTTGCCATTGGATCATGATGATTTTAGAAGAGAGAGTGAGGCTAATGACTTCTTTCAACTCTACCCCACTTAAATCCAATTCATGAACAAATCAAAAGACATAACCCATACTGCTTTACTATTCCTATCTCAAAGTACTGTGGCAACAGGCAAGTGATAAAGCAGCAGGTTCAGATGCACTGGGGACTGTAGTCACAACCCTTTACACAGGTGACACAGACCAAAGGGTCTTTTCCTTACTTGAAAGCAACATTAAGACTCAGCAGCCCCCTAGATGTTTGAGCAGCCCTTCTAAGGATCACACTGCTTACCTTCTGGGGTGAGGTGCCCTAAAAATTGCTGTTTACCCAACCCTGGCCTGATTACTACTTCAGGGGGTTTCCCATAGGGCAGTCAAGACACAAATATATTATATTAAAACATCTTCAAAGAAGATTACACTCACTACTAGATCATGGAAGGTTCACACTCAGACAATACAAGATCTAACAGCCCTGAAAGACAAACAGCTTTTGTTGCAACAGAAATCAACAGGTGCATCCTATCCAACCCTGAGTAAAACAAGACTGGCAAATGAAGGCAAGCCTACCAGAGTCAGAGATAGATATATGTTTTGTTTTGTTTTTTTCCTGCAGTGGTAGCAGTGAAGGGTAGCACCATGAAGCTGGGGGTAGATTTTTCAATCAAAACTAATGTAGTCAACAAGTTTGAATACCTACCAAAAGGAGTGAATGTCAGACTCATGATAATGAGATTGCCGTTTCCAGGAAAATGCCATGCTTCCATCATCAGTGTGTATCTCCCACCATGAAGAACTCTGATGAAGTCAAAGTAAAATTTTATGAAAACATGGAGACCCTTATCATCAATGTATCAAAAGAGGAAATGATTATAATTCCAGGTGACTTTAATACTAGATTAGGATTAGATTACCAGATATGGCAGGAAGTCCTTGGAAGGAATGGAGTTAGAAACAGCAACAACAATGGTCACCTACTACTGATGACTTGTGCTTCTCATGACCTTCTCATCACATATACTGTCTTCTGTTTACCTAAATGCTATAAAACTTCCTGGATACACCCTTGTAGCAAACATTAGCATCTAATAGACTATGTGATTGTAAGCAGAAGAGATGGAAAGGATGTGAGACTGACAAAGGTAATGCATGGTGCAGAGTGCTGGAATGATCACAGACTCATACTCTCTGAGCTAAATATTCATATTCAAGTGACGATTAGAAGAATTAATATCAAGAGATTGAACTGTCTTTCTGAGTGAGAGGAGAAAACTAACTTGAAGGAAAAACTGAACCAATACACAGTTGGCAAGAGTGGAGCAGAAAAGAATGGACAGTTTTCAGAGATCTGATGTACAACACTACATTTACTCATCTGGGCCAGAACACTAATAAACATCAAGACTGGTTTGATGAAAATGATAAGGAAATATAGAAACCGCTAAATGAAAAAATGAGAACTTCACAGTGTTTACCAATTGGATGATTCATTCATTCATTTCTAGGAAGTCGGCATTTAATTCCGTAAAAAGTGAAGTACAAGCCAAACAGAGTTGCAGAACTCTTTGCTCAGTAAGAAAGCAGATGAATACAGTTTTACAAACTAAAGTGATTTTATAATGCCATGAAGGATATTTATAGGTCAAAAATCTATGGTGAATCCGAACTACATAGTAATGATGGAGTCACATTGATTAACAATAGGGACATGATCCTAGAGACATGGACTGAATACTTCCATAATGTTCTTAACAGATCATCATCAAGAAGTTCCAAATGAAGAAGACCATTCTGAATGCCATTAGACACTTTTCAAGTGGCAAAACACCTGGTGCTGATTACATTCCAACTGAGGGTCCATTTCTCCTCCAAAAGTTGGTCAAAATTTTCCAGGTTATATGGCATGATGAGGTTATCCCCAAGGAATTCAAGAATGCTTCCCATCATCCATCTCTCTAAAGGTTAAAAAAAGGAATAGATTGTCCTGTGACAATCCCAGAGGTATTTCTCTTTTAGTCATTGCTGGAAAGATTCTTGCCAGAGTTCTTCTCAATAGACTGATTGTTTACCTGGAAGATATTGACCACCCTGAGAGACAACCCTGGCTTCACAAAAGGTTGAAAAATAGTTGATATGGTGTTTGTTTCACAACAACTCCAGAAAAAAATGTCAGGAACAGAACAGAGGTCTGTACACAATGTTTGTAGATTTGACTAAGATCTTTGATACTGTCAGTCATGAGGGCTTATGGAAAATTATGTCAAAATTTTGTTGCCCAGAAAAGTTCTTCAGTATTGGACATCAATTTCATGAAGGCATGCTTGCCTGGATTCTGGATAGTAGACAATTTCAATATTTCCCAGTCAGGAATGTGGTGAAACAAGGATGTGTCCTTGCTCCCATGCTTTTTAGCATGATATTTTCAGTCATGTTATCAAACAACTTCCCTGAGGATGAAGCTGGCATTAAGGTCAGTTACCACACTGTTGGTAAATTCTTCAACTTGAAAACATCTACAAGCCAAGACTACAGTGAAGGAGCATTGGTGCATGATCTTCTGTTTGCAGATGATTGCACATTCAATATAGTTTCTGTATCTGAGATACAACAAAGTATGGCTCAGTTCTCTGCTGCTTGTGCTAATTTTGACTTAATAATTAACACCAAGAAAACACAGGTGCGCCATCATCTGACACAACACCATCCATGTGGAACCATTGGTTATAGCAAATGGTGAGGTTTTGATTACTGTGGTGTGGACAAGATAACTTACCTTGGCAGTGTCCTTTTCAGGGAGGGAAACATTGACAGTAAGGTTGACTCACACATTGCCAGAGCTAGCTTAGTATTTGGGAGACTTTGAATGAAAATATGCAAGAGAAGAGACATTAGATTATCTAGCAAACTGAAGGTCTACAGAGTCATTGTGCAGACATCATTGCTGCATGCCCATGAAACCTGGACAATCTTCCAGCACCATGTTAGGAAACTGAATCACTTCCCATTTAAATTGTCTTAGAAAGATTTTGAAGATCACCTGGCAGGAGAATATATCAGACAGACACTGATGTCATTTCTCTAAATTAACAAGCATTCCAACATTACTACAGAGAGTACAAGAATGGTGGGCTGGGCACATTGTTAGAATGACAGAAGTATGCTCGCCAAAAAATTCTATTTTATGGAGAATTTAGACAGGGCAAATGTTCACAAGGGGTCAGATGAAGGGATATTGGGATTCTCTGAAGTTCTTTCTTAAGAACTTTAGAATTGATTGTACAGCATGGGAGACACTGACACATGACCGCCCAGCATGGTATGCCCTCATCAGTAGGGTACTGTGTCTATGAGGTAGGCAGATTTGAAGCAGCTCAAAAGAAATGTTACATTTGTAAGTTTAGAGTAAGCACCACAGGTGTCCACATGTATTATTTGTGCCCAACTTGTGGTAGAGCATTCCAAGTTTGTATTAGTCTGATACAGTCAGACACACTATAATTTGTCTCAAACATAGTGATGTCATTTTTGATTTTGGTAATGAAGGAGAAGAACCAAAATCTGATTAGCCAAAAGTTTACCTATTTTATTGTATTTTTTTTCATAAAACCCAACTCAGTTTTAATATTTTAATGGTTTTCTTGCTTTCGGTGTTAATAATTTCTCCTTTGATTTTCATAATTTCTAATTTGGAGGTTTTTTTATTTTTAGAGTTTTATTTATTTATTCATACATTACTAAAACCCCCTTGCCCCCACAAAAATAGAAAAACCTCACAACAATAAAGTGAGAGATAAAAAGAAAATTGTACTTCAGTCTGTGTTCAGATACCATCAGCTCTGTTTTTGGGATGGATCACATTCTTTATAAGTCCATCAAAGAAGTTGCTACAATATATTTTTCCCATAGGTACTATTGCTAATCATATTTCCATCCATCAATTCCTCCCCACACCCATTTATTTTCTCTTTTCTCTCTCTCTTTTCATGCCTCCTTAAAAGTGTGTTGTGGGTCAGCCAAGTGGTGCAGCAGACAGAGCACCAGTCTTGGAGCCAGGAAGCTAAAACCTGCCCCAGATATCCAACAACCACCCAACCACAGGGATTTGGACAGGCCATTCAACCCCACCACCCTGGAAAAAACAACCAAAAAAGAGAAAGGTGTGTCATATCTGACTACTCTCTCTTATGATCTTCCCCTTCTCTATCACCTACATCCTCCCCTCCCCTCTCCCTGACCCCTTTCTCCCAGTCCTTTCCTTTCCTTTTCCCCTCAGGTAAGACAGATTTCTATACCATATTAAGTGTGCATGTTATTTCCTCACTGATGAGAATGAAAGCTCACTCATGCCCTCTCACCTTTCCCCCTTCCATTCCTTTGCAAAGGCTTTATCTTGATTCTTTTACATAAAATATATTAGCCCATTCTACTTCTCATTTTCCTTTCAGTAAGTTCTTTTTTCACCCATTGACTATGTTTTTTATAAGATATTAAATATTCAGTTCTCTCCCATGCCTTGTCCTTCTACTAACTCCTTCTTATTGCTCTATTGAGATGGTTCATTGGAGTTATCAGTATCATCTTCCCATGCAGGAATATAAGCAGTTCAACATCATTAAATCCCTCATAATTTTCCCTTTCTATGCACCCTCTCTTTGCTTCACCTGATTCCTGTACTTGGAGATCAAATTTTCTGTTAAACTCTGGTCATTTCAACAGGAAAATTTGAAATTCCCTTATTTCACTGAATGTTCATCTATTTCTCCTTGAAGAGGATATTCAATTTTTCTGTATATTTGATTCTCAGTTGTAGTTCAAGCTCTTTTGCTTTATGGAATATCATATACCAAGTCCTATGAACCTATAATGTAGTCTTTGCTAAATCCTTTCTAACCCTGACTGTAGTGTCATAATATTTAAATTTTTCCTTCTGATTGCTTGTAATATTTTCTCTTTGACTTGGGAGTTCTGGAATTTGGCTATAATATACCTGGGGTATGAGGTGATCTATAGGTTCCTTCAATTTCTATTTTATCCTCTGCTTTTAGGGTATCAGGGCAATTTTCCTATAGAATTTTTTCTTTTTCTTTTTTATTTCCATCCATATGCACATGCATATTTTTAAGTTATAAAATTTCCTTCCATCCTTCCTTCTCACCCCCTTCCCTCAGTGATGAACAGTTAAGTGATCATTTTAAATACATAATTTAATAAACATATTTACACATTAGTTATTTTTAGTAGCAGGAATTATGATTAAAGGAAAGAGATACATAAGAGCTAATTTTATAAAGTGTTCATCAGATTCTGAAGGTGTGTGTGTGTGTGTGTGTGTGTGTGTGTGTGTGTGTGTGTGTGTGTTTTGTTTTGTTTTGTTTTTTTCCCCTCTGGATAGAAATAACATAGTCCATAGCTGGTCTAATAAACTTGTCCTAGCTCTCTGAACTGTTGAGAGGAGCTGCTTCTATCAAGGTTGTTCATTGCACAATGTTGTTGTTGAGATGTACATTGTTCTCTTGGCTCTACTCCCTTCTCTCAGCATCAGATCCCATTAGTCATTCCATACTTCTTTAGAGTTTGACCATTTATGGTTTCTTATAGAGCAATAGTATTCCATATTATTCATATACCATAACTTATATTGTCATTTCCCAATTGATTGACATCCCCTCAATTTCCAAATTTTGCCACTACAAAAAGGGCTGCTACGAATATTTTGCAACATGTACATGTAGCATTTTCCTCTTTTTTACTATTTCTTCTGAATATAGACCTAAGGATTGGAATTGCTGGGTCAAAGGGTAAGAACAGTTTTATGGCTCTTTGGACATAGTTCCCTATTGCTCTCCAGAATGGTTGGATTCATTCACAAGTCCAATGCATTAATATCCCAATCCCCCCACAATGTCCCTAACATTGATCATTTTCCAATTTTCTCATCTTGGCCAATCTGGTAAGGTGTGAAATGATACTTCATTGATGTTTTACTAGAAATTCTTTAAAAAAGAAGTCAAGGCTCTTTTCCTGGTCATGATTTTCAGATAGCCCAATAAGTCATAAATTGTTACTTCCAGATCTGTTTTCCTAGTCAGTTGTTTTTCCAATGAGATATTTCACATTTTCTTCTAGGTTTTACATTGTTTGGGTCTGTTTTATTGTTTCTTGATTTCTCACAAAGTCATCAGCTTTCTTTAACTCCCTTTTTCAATTGAACGAGTTGTTTTCTTTAGAGAGCTTTCTTATTTCCTTTTCCATCTGGCCAATTCTGCTTTTAAGGCATTCTTTTCCCCATTCACCTTTTGGACTGCTTTTTCCAATTGACCTAAACTAGTTTTTAACATATTATTACCTTCATTTTTTTGTATCTACTTGATCAAGCTTCTCACTCGGAATTGCATGATTTTCCTGCATCTCTCTCATTTCTCTTCCCAATTTTTTCCTCTACCTCCCTTATTTAATTTTCAAAATCGTTTTTGAGCTCATCCATAACCTGAGACTAATTCCTATATTTTTCTTAGAGGCTTTGGATACAGAAATTTGGACTTCGTAATCTTCTGAGTGTATTTTGATCTTTTATGGGACCAAAGTAATTATGCCTTAGTTTAGAGATGCTTCCCAAGGTTTTGAGTATTATTGGGACCCCCCACAAGGACCTCAGTTGCTTCAATGTCTTATGACAGGCACTGACTGATCTCCTGGTCTGTGGTCTGATCTATGTTTGACCACAATCTCTCCCCTCTGCCCTGGAACTGTGAGGAGGGTAGCTGTTCTACTGTGTAAATAGTGGGCACTGGACCATGACCAGGGTTTGACAGAGAACAAGGATCCCTGCCTCAGGGATAGTGGAGAGACCTCAACAGTCTCCCTCAATCCCCCTTACCTTCTGTGGATTTAACACTCTGGAGGCAGCTATCAGGTGGCTAAATTTGGGGATTTTTAATTTGTTCTTTTTCTAGAGTTTTTTAGTTGCACGCCCAATTCATTGATCTCCTTTTTCTCTAATTCATTCATATAAGCATTTAGAGTTATACAATTTCCCATAATAATGTTGAAGTTAATTAAGTGTTGTGTAAACCTGATTGTGTTTACTTAACTGCTTCTTTTTGGTATCTAAACTCCTTCTTTTTGATTGCCTGCAATATTTTTTCCTTTAGCTAGAATTTTGAAATTTGGTTACAATATTCCTTGGAGTTTTTATTTTGGGCTCTTTTTCTGGGTGGTAATGGATAGTTTCTTTCATGGACTATTTTATCTTCTTGTTCTAGCTATTAAGGCAGTTTTTCATGATAATTTCTTGCAAGGTATTGTTCAGGTTCTTTTTCTGATCATGACTTTCAGGTAGAGAAGTAATTTGGTTTTTTAACATGTTATTTTCTTCAGGTTTTTTTTTTTTTGTATCTTCTTGATCAAGCTTCTGACTTGGATTTCATGATTTTCCTGCATCTCTCTTATTTCTCTTCCCAATTTTTCCTCTACCTTCCTTACTCCTAGAACTATTTTTCAGATTGAGTATTTTTCCTAAGAGGTACTTTATATTTTCTTCTATTTTTAAGCCTTTTTATAGTGTTTTTTGCAAGGCAGTGGGGTTAAGTGGCTTGCCCAAGGCCACACAGCTAGGTAATTATTAAGTGTCTGAGGCTCAATTTGCTCTCAGGCTATCCTGACTCCAGGGCTGGTGCTCTATCCACTGCTTAACCTAGCCACCCCCTTAAGTCTTTGTTTTTTAAGGAATGTTGATATCTCATAACATCATTTGTTTTCATTGTCCAATCTAGCTTATTTTCTTGAGTTATCTTTTTTTTCTGTTTTTTCCATTTGTTTGCTTACATTTTCCAACTGATCAATTTTTCCTTTAAAATGTCTCATGCATGATTCTTCTTTCTTTTCTACATTTTTCTTTTTTCTTCCTTCTTTATTTTTTAACATCCATTTTTGTACTCATCTAAGAGGTGTTTTTGGATTTGAGACCAATTCATTGGCTCCTTTGAGAATTCACATTTAGGCATTTTGTTACTGCTTTCCTTTTCTGAAATGGCACTTTTATCATCCCTATTAGAACAGTAGGTATCACTGACTTGTACTTTTTTATTTTGCTTAAAATTTTCGAATCAATGTTCTTTAATGACATTGTCATATTGTTTTCTTTCTGTCTTTTAATTCCCTAATTTAGAAATGAAAATTATATTTGTTTCATAAAAAGATTGTTTGAGGCCTCTAAACAGATCCCAATACAACAGAACCCACCACAAAAAAATTAAGCAAAATCTTTTGAAACACACTACCACCATTTGATTAAGAAATCAATCATTGGGGGGTGGCTAGGAAGTGCAGTGGATAGAGCACCAGCCCTAGAGTCAGGAGCACGTGAGTTCAGATCCAGCCTGAAACACTTAGTAATTACCTAGCTGTATGGCCTTGGGCAAGTCACTTAACCCCATTGCCTTGCAAAAAAACCCAAAACAAACTAAAAAAACCCAAAAAAACAAAAACAAAAAAAAAGAAATCATTCATTATCAAAATGTAATATTTATATCAGTGAAACGAGGATGGCTCATCATTAGGAAAACAGTATGTTAATATTGAAAATTAAAGATCCAAAACATGATCATCTCAATAGATTCAGAAAAAGCTTTTGACAAAATCCAATATTTATATAGGTTTAAAATTCCTAAGTGCAGTTGTTGAGGGAACTTTTTAGTTAATATCATAAAAAACAGTTATAGGAAACATAAACCAAACATTATTTATGATAGAAGTTATACTGGAATTTTTCAAATTAATAATACATGTGAAACAAGGATATCCATTCTCTTTGCAACTATCATATAGTTGTGAAGACATGCTAACAACAGCAAAAAGACAAAAGAAAGAAATTAAAATTATACCCACAGGTAAAGGGGAGATATAATTCACTATTTCTTGATATTATATACTTGAAATATCCTGGGGAATCAGAAAATAAAAAATTAAGACAATTAGTTTAGCAAAGTTGTAGGATCCAAAAATATCTTTAAAACTCTATAAACTTTTAGATAATAATAATAATAATAGAAAGGGGGAAATCTCATTCAAACTAACTTCAAAATGCATAAAAATCTAGGAATCAACCTACCAAATGGAAAAAATGATTGGCATAGAAACAAAATGACAATGTTCTTTAAAGAAATAACAACTTAAAAAGTTGGAGAAATTCAGTGCTTGTGGTTATACCATACCAATATGATAAAAATGACAATACTTTCAAAACTATTTGCCCTTTCAATAATATAACAATCAAATTACTAAGGGAAATTTGATAAAACAACAACAAATTCATTTGGAAATCCAAAATATCTAGAATACCAAAGGAAATGCTGAAGAGAATTAGGTATGAAGTGAAATAACATTTCTAGACCTTAACTATACCATATCTTACCATCTAGTACTGACTAAAAAAAAAGGGATTTAGAAGAAAGTGAAGGACTAGGAAAGCAGGAATCAGAAACAATAGAATTCACTAATCCAGTGTCAGATAAAATAAACAAAATTACTTGGGGAGGGGGGGAATCTCATTTTAGAAAAGCTATTGGAAAAACAGAAAGCAATCTGGCAGAAAATTGCCTTAGAACACAACCTTACATTATATTACATAATTTATTTTAAATAGATGTTGACCTTAATATACTAAATAATAAAAATGAAGATAAACAGAACATTTACCTCTCACAGTTACAGGTAGGAGATAGAGGCACTTACAAAAAGTAAAGTAGCTATTTAAAAACTGAAATGCTTTTGTACATATAGCATTAATGCATCAAGATTAAGAAGGAAAATGATTAGAAGGGGAAAATGTATCAAATTTTCTCTAAAAGAATTTAGTATTCAATAAATAAAAACAATTTATACATGCACACACACATATACACGTAAGTACAGACATTTAACTAATAGTCATTCCTCAACAGATAAAGAATTGAAGGATATAGATAGTTATTAAAAGAATTACAAAATATTCACAACCTGAAAGAATGTTCTAAATCACTATTAATAAAAGAAATACTAATCAATGAAATTCTGAGGTCTCACCTCATGCCCCTCAAATAGGCACAATATGACAAAAAATGACAATAGTAAATGTTGGAGTGATTGTGAAATGATGTATACACTAATACTTTATTGCTGGAGCTGTGAACTAATATAGTCATTTTTGAAAGTAATTTGTAATTGTTGAATTCCTTTTGACCAGAGACTCCATTGCTGGCTTATACTACTAGAAAGCTACTGATGAGAAAAACAATTCCCATATGAAAAGTCCTTTGACTTTTCTTTTTGGGCAGCTATGTCATACCTTTTTTCCAAGGTCTTCGGGACACCACCAGACACAGCCAGCGTGTTCAATAATGAGAGTTCAAACCAGGAGAGAAGAGTAACAAATTTTATTAACAGGCCACTGCATCTCTGCATTTGCAAGCAGACAGTCCTTTTTTATACAAATAAGACCATTCTATCAGCCTCTTTTAGGTATGCAAAACAATATAACTCAAAGATCACTCCTAGGCTTCCTCTTTCAAGATGTTCTCTTTTCTATCAACTTCAAAGGAGTAAGATAATGGTTAAGTAAAGAAGTACCAGAGCTCCTTCCTGAGTACAGAGAACACTCAGATATTTGCTGTTATCAGAGCATTCTGACCTTGTGCAAACATCTGCCTCTCATGTTTTCTCAAGAGAACTTCATGGCCAGCATTCTTAACTTTAACCCTTTACACCCATATATTCCAAAATATTCAGAGCAACATTTGTTCTGATAGCTCAGAATTGAAAACGAAGTATATATCTGTTAATTAGGGAATGGCTAAATAAATTGTAGTGTATGAACATAATGGAATATTACTGTGCTGTAAGAGATAATGTTTTGATTCATAAAGAGAAGCATAGAAAGATCTATATGAACTCATGCAGAGTAAAGTAAGTATATACAAGAAAAAATATACATAACAGTTGCAGCAATATAGAGGAGAACAACTATACACCAAATCTAAAGTATCTAAAGTAAATGTAACTAAATTATAAATATTAAGTAGGACTGGAATGAAGAGGTATGAAAGGATATCCCAACCCCCAAGGTGATGGGAGGTCCCTAGACTTTACATATAGCAAATGTTTGTAGAGTTTTTCTACATTTTAATCAGTTGTGCTAATTTTCCTCCCTTCTCTATAAAATACTATTAAGTGTTATAAATTGGGGTAGAGAAGAGAAGGAAAACTTTAGATAACTATGATAATCTATGAAAGAAAATATATCACTACAAGCTTATTTTGAGAAAAGACAATACAGAATATGCAGATTAAATACAAATGAATTTCTGAAAATACTAGTATCTCTGGATAAGGGATGGTTAAGAAATGTCTGTTGTGGGGTGGCTAGATGGTGAGGTTGATAGAGCACTAGCCCTGGAATCAGGAGTACCTGAGTTCAAATTCAGCCTCAGACACTTAATAATTTCCTAGCTGTGTGACCTTGGGCAAGTCACTTAATTCCATTTACTTGAAAAAACAAACAAACAAAAATAGAAATGCCTGCTGTAAGAGTGGCACTTGAACTGGACTTCAAAGAATTCTAAGAGATGTGGGTGAGAGAGGAGTGCATTCAGGCATTATAACATATCCAAACATGGAGATGGAAAATGAAATGTTTTTTACAAGGAAAAGGCTCTAATGTTAAATAGAATGCTGTAGAACACTCACAGAAAGACTTGGAAAAGGACTGAATGGAATGAGGAAAGTATGAAGGAATTCACCCTGATATCATACATCCATGCAAATTTTGAAAATAATTTGGCAATGGACTTCCAGCCAAGATGGCTGAGAGAAGACAGGCACTGTGATAAGTGCTCCTCTTTCACTTCAAAAACAACATGAGAGAAATCTCTTAACAGAAATTAGACCAAAAAAACCCAGAAAGAGAATCTAGGAGAAGAACAGGTACCAAGAAGATTTGTTTCAGGGAACCATGGGAGAACTGGGAGACAAGAGGAGAGCCTCAGGGAAGGGAAAGCAGCTGGGGGAAGCCAGAGGGCCAGCCTTAGCCATAGAGATTTTGGTGAGTGACGGGTATGAGATCCAACTTTAGCTGCTCAGTCTTTGACCAGGGTGTGGAGGAGCTACTTGAGGGTGAGTTCCAGCACAGAGTCTCAGAGCATACCTGGAGAAAAACCAGCTGGGCCAGGAACCTGAGCTCTTTACTTTCAGCAGAACCCGTTGCCCAGAACAAACAATAAACAACCCCCACCCCCACATCCTCAGGGCCACAGAGTTCACTCAATGTAAAGAGATTAACTCCCTCCCCCAGGGCCCATCCCCATGTTCAAGGTCAACTCAGACCCTGCTGCTGTAGACCTCAAACACTGCAAAGAAAGCAACCAGCACCCCTTACTGGCTGGTCCTCCAATCCAAGTGAACAAAGCCTCTAGGATCTTCAAAAGCAATCCTCTGAGAGCCATCTCCTCCCCCCGCAAGATCCTAGAAAGATGAAAAAAGGGCAGAGAAAGGGGACCCCCATGGAGAAATACTTAGAAAACAAAGATTCTAACCTAGTGAGATCTAGCATTGCTGAGGAGAATATGAATTGGTCTCTAGGCCAGAAAGACTTCCTTGAAGAAATCAAGAAGGAGTTTAAAAATCAATTGGAAAAATTGGGAAAAGAAAGTCAAGAGAAAATTAACAGGGTACAAGAAAAATTAACATCTTGCAACAAGAAAACAAATCCTTGGACCATACAATTGGAGAAATACAAAATGAGAAAAACTCTTTCAAATCTTCAATTGGGCAAATGCAAAAAGAAAATATTCTCTCAAAACTACACTTGGGCAAATGGAAAACTCCTTCAAAAGTAGAATTGACCAACTGGAAAAGGAGTTGCAAAAGATAAATGAAGAAAAATCTTCTCTACAAAAAACAATGGAATTGGTGGAAACTAATGACTTCATGAGACAACAAGAATGGGTTAACAAAACCAAAAGATCGAAAAAATAGAAGAAAATGTAAAATATCTCATCTGTAAAACCACTGAATTTGAGAACAGATCAAGATGGGAAAAAAAAGTGAGAATTATAGGCCTTCCTGAAAACATTGAAGAGAGGAAAAGCCTGAACTTAATATAACACAATTTAATGATGGAAAATTGTCCTGATATTATAGAACCAGAGGGCAAAATATTTATTGAAAGAAAACATTGATCCCCTCCAGAAAGAGATCCTAAAATGAAAATACCAAGGAATGGTGTGGCCAAATTCCAGAACTATCAGATAAAAAAAAAATCCTGCAAGCAGCCAGAGAGAAACAATTTAAATACCAAGGAGCCACAGTAAGGATTACACAGGACCTGGCTGCAGAAACATTAAGGGAATGAAGGGCCTAGAATGAAATATTCTGATGAGCAATGAAGCTTGGATTGCAGCCAAGAATCCAGTTACCAGCAAAGCTGAGCCTACTCTTCCAGGGGTAAAGATGGACATTTAATGAAATGAGAGACTTCCAAGATGTCATGATGGAAAGACCAGAGCTAAATAGAAAATTTGGATCAAACAGGTGGCTCAAGAGACATATGAAAAGGTAGTAAAAACAAAAATCAAAAAAACAAAAAACTACTATCAAATAAGAGGAAACTGGCTATATACCCACTTGGGAGAAAGAATCTATAATTCTTGAGAAACTGTAACTCTATTAGAGAGAATATACCTAGCCAGAAGTGATGGAAACTCATAACTTTTCTGTGCCTCAGACAAAATGATTTAAAAACAATACCTCCTTAAAAAGGGGATAGTAAGGACAAGGGAAGATGGAGGGAGACTGAATGGGGTAAATCTCATTACATCAAGAAGTGCAAAAGAGCTATTGTAATTGAAGGGAAGAAGGGAGGAGGTGAGAGCTGCTTGAATCTTGGTCTCTTCAGCCTTGTCTTAAAGTTAACTTAGGCTTCAGGCCAAGATGGAGGAGAGAAGACAGGCACAGTTCTAAAGTCTCCTGATCTCTTCCCCATCTACCACATGAAACAAACCTCTTAAAAGAAATCCAACCCACAAAACCCAGAAAGTAAAGCCAGGAGAAAGAACATCTACCTCAGGATTTGTCTCCCACAGCAGCTTTGGCCAAATTCAGGTGGGTGAGTCTGGTCTCAGAGGGAGGATCAGCCCTGGATCAGCCAGATTAACAGCTGAATTGGAACCGGGAGTCTGAGGGCCCAGGAACTGGACCTGCTGGATCAGCGGTGGGGCTGGATGAAAGGGGCTTGGGTCCATGGGGAAGCAGAGGCACTGGTGTTCATGCTGTCCCCCTGGAGCTTGGGGACCGGGCTTGGGGGAGAGTTCTGGTGCAGGAGAGCTGCTGACACCATCCCTGGGATCCTCAGGTCTGAGAAACTCTGAGTCCAGCCTCCATTGCACTGAGGCCTCTTCCTAAACAAACAAATACAAACTACTTCAGCCTCAGGCCCAGGTATGTGAGCAGAAGAACCAGCCCAGATGAGGAATGACCTCAGGCCAGGGTAAAGCCCACCATTGATTGAAGGAAAAAGAATTCAAAAGCTCCAACACCTCCCTTCAAGCAAAGGGAGAGGGCCTCTCAACCAAGGTCACAGACACTCCAGAGAAAGAAACCAGCACCTCCTACTGGCCAGCCAGAGAAACTGCACTCAGTGAGTAAAGCCTTTAGCGATCCCAGGCCCAGGTGAACCATCCCCCCACCAACTCAAGGTCTTAGCATAATGAAGAAGGGTCAGCAGAAAGGTGGATCCATAGAAAAATTCCTGGAAGGGAAAGACCCCAACTCAGAGAGACCTGGAACCTATGAGGAGAATACAATCTGGCCTCCAGCACAGAAAGACTAGCTTGAAGAAATAAGGAAGGAGTTTAAAAATTGGGGAGAGACAATTAATACCTTGCAACAAGAAAACAAAACCTTAGAAAGTACAATTGGACAAACACAAAAGGAGAATAAATCTCTCAGATCATCAATTGGACCAATACAAAATGAGAATAATTCTCTCAGATCCTCAAATGAGCAAATGCAAAAAGAAATTAATTCTCTCAAAACTCAATTGGTCAAATGGAAAGCTCTTTCAAAAGTAGAATTGACCAATTGGAAAAGGAGTTGCAAAAGGTCAATGAAGAAAACTCCTCCCCCAAAAAAAGAATGGAGTCTACAGAAACTAAGGACTCCATGAGACAGCAAGAGTAGTTAAACAAAATCAAAAAATAGAAGCAAATGTAAAATACCTCATCAACAAAACCACTGACCTTGAGAATAGAGCGAGGAGGAGCAACCTGAAAATTATAGGACTTCCTGAAAACATTGAAGAGAAAAAAAAAAGCCTGGATTAATATTACAGGATCTAGTGATGGAAAACTGCCCTGATATCATAGAATTGTAGGGCAAAGTAGTTATTAAAAGAGTACATTGATCCCCACCAGAAAAAGATCCTAAAATGAAAACACCAAGGAATGTTGTGGCCAAACTCCAGAACTATCAGATAAAAGAGAAAATCCTGCAAGTAGCCAGAAAGAAACAATTTAAATATCAAGGAGCCACAGTAAGGATCATGCAGGACCTGGCTGCATCAACTTTAAGGGATCGACGATCCTGGAACGAAATATTTCGAAGAGCACAGGAGCTTGCATGCAGCCAATAATCTACTTTCCTGAAAAGCTGAGCCTTCTCTTCCAGGGAAAAAGATGGACATTTAAAGAAATGGAAGAATTCCAAAAATTTCTGATGAAAAGACCAGAAAATTTTAACAGAAAATTTAAAATTTTCTGTTTCTTAAACAGAAAATTTGGACATCAAACAGGAGGTTCAAGAGACACATGAAAAGGTAAAAGAAAAAAAGGGGGGGGGTGGTAAAAGGAAAAAAAAAGGAAAAAAAATGCCATCTAGTAAGTTGAAACTGGCTATATCCCAGCATGGGGGGGGGGGGGAAGAAGATTCTCGTGAATCTTGAGAAATGTAACTCTAACAGAGAGAATTTACCTAGCCAGAAATGATGGACGTGCATGACCTATCCATGAGACTGCTATCTAATGGGATGTAACTGGCTTTAATCCCACTTGGGAGAAAGACTCTAATAAGTCTCAGGAATTTTGACTCCATTCGATAGAATATACTAAATTAGAAGGGACAGACACTCAGAATTTTCTTTGACTTAGATAGAATGATCTTAAAAAAACACTACCTCCCTAAGAGACAGGAGGAGGGAGGGGACTGAATGGAGTAAATCTCATTACACTAAGAGGTACAAAAAAACCTATGGTAATAGATGGGAAGAAGAGAGCAGAGCAGAAACACCTGAATGTTCTTCTCATCAGACTTGGCTTAAAGTCAACCTACACATACTCAGTTAATTTAAAAAACATCTAACCTTTCAAGTATTAAAAGGGGGAAAGGGGAGGGGGGTGACAGAGAAAGGGAAGGGGAGTGGGGGAAATAAGGGGAAATAACAAAAGGAAGTGAAGGGAAAAGGGAAAAAGGGAGAGGGGAAAGAAAGGGGAGGGTGTGATATAGGAGGGCAAACACACTGAAGGGGGGGTATTCAGAAACAAAATACTGGGGATTGTGGCTAAAGGGGGGGAAGGGGGAAAATACAAACAGAGGGAAGATAGCATGGAGGGCAATAAAGAATTAGTAATCATCACCCTGAATGTGAATGGGATGAACTCTCCCTTAAAATGTAAGCAAATAGCAGAGTGGATTAAAAACCAGAATCCTACAATATGCTGCTTACAAGAAACTCATTTGAAGCAGAGAGATACATATAGAGTAAATGTAAAAGGTTGGAGCAAAATATATTTTGCTTCACCTGAAGTAAAAAAAAAGCAGGGTAGCAATCCTTATCTCAGACAAAGCAGCAGCAAAAATAGATAGTGTTAAAAGAGATAAGAAAGGAAACTTTATCCTCCTAAAAGGTACCATAGACAATAAAGTCATTTCAATATTGAATATATATGCACCCAGTGGGACAGCACCCAAATTTTTAGAGGAGAAGCTGAAAGAACTACAGGAAGACATAAACAGCAAAACTCTACTAGTGGGAGACCTCAACCTCCCTCTATCAGATCTAGATAAATTGAATCATAAAACAAACAAGAAAGAAATTAGGGAGGTAAATAGATTGTTAGAAAAATTAGATATGGTAGACTTATGGAGGAAACTGAATGGGGATAGAAAGGAATATACCTTTTTCTCTGCAGTACATGTAACTTACATAAAAATTGACCTTGTACTAGTACATAAAAACCTAATGATCAATTGCAGAAAGGCAGAAATAGTGAATATATCTTTCTCAGATCACAATGCAATAAAAGTTACATGCAATAATGGGCCAAGGAGATATGAACCCAGAATAAATTGGAAACTGAATAACCTCGTTTTAAAAAATGAGTGGACCAAAAAACAAATTATAGAAAAAATTAACCATTTTATCCTGGATAATGATAATAATGAAACAAGATACCAAAACCTATGGGATTCACTCAAAGTGACTCTCAGGTGATATATTATAGCTCTAAATGCTTATATGAATAAATTGGAGAAAGAGGAAATCAATGAACTAAACCTGAAACTAAAAAAAATTAAAGAAAGAACAAATCACAAATCCCCAATTAAATACCAAATTAGAAATTGTAAAAATTAAAGGAGAAATTAATAAAATTGAAAGCAAAAAAACTATTGAATTAATAAATAAAACCAAAAGTTGGTATTATGAAAAAAACCAATAAAATTGATAAACCTCTGGTCAATTTGATTAAAAAAAGGAAAGAAGAAAACCAAATTGCTAGTATCATAAATGAAAAAGGTGAACTCACTACCAATGAGGAGGAAATTAAAGTAATAATTCAAAATTATTTTGCCTAACTCTATGCCAATAAATTTGATAATCTAAGTGAAATGGATGAATATTTACAAAAAATAAGTTGCCCAGGTTAAATGAAGAAGAGATTAAATACCTAAACAACCCTATCTCAGAAAAAGAAATTCAACAAACCATTATTGAACTCCCTAAAAAAAATCTCCAGGGCCTGATGGATTCACAAGTGAATTCTACCAAACATTTAAGGAACAATTGGTTCCAATCCTATATAAACTCTTTGGAAAAATAGGGAAAGATGGAACTCTGCCTAACTCTTTCTATGAAACCAATACCTAAACCAGCAAGAATTAAAACAGAGAAAGAAAATTATAGACCTATTTCCCTGATGAATATAGATGAACAAATCTTAAATAAAATCTTAGCAAAATGATTACAAGTCATCACTAGGATAATACATTATGAACCAATAGGATTTATTCCAGGAATGCAGGGTTGGTTCAATATTAGGAAAACTGTTAGTATACTCATTTATATCAACAACAAACCCATCAGAAATCATATGATCATATCAATAGATGCTGAAAAAGCTTTTGACAAAATGCAGCATCAATTCCTATTAAAAGCACTAGAGAGTGTAAGAATAAATGGACTGTTCCTTAAAATAATTAGCAGTATCTATCTGAAACGATCAACAAGCATTATATTCAATGGGGAGAGGCTAGAGGCATTCCTAATAAGATCAGGGGTGAAACAACGGTACCCATTATCACCACTACTATTCAATATTGTATTAGAAATGTTAACATCAGCAATTAGAGAAGAAAAAGAAATTGAAGGAATTAGAATTGGGAAGGAAGAGATAAAACTCTTACTCTTTGCAGATGACATGATGGTCTACCTAGAGAATCCCAAGAAATCATCTAAAAAGCTACTGGAAACAATTAGCAAGTTTAGCAAATTTGCAGGTTATAAAATAAACCCTCATAAATCCTCACCTTTTCTATATATATCTAGCAAGAAACAGTAGGAAGAGTTAGAAAGAGACATCCCATTCAAAGTAACCTCAGACAATATAAAATATTTGGGAGTCTATTTGCCAAGACAGACTCCGAATCTTTTTGAAAACAATTATAAAACACTTCTCACACAAATTAAATCAGATTTAAATAACTGGGCAAATATCAACTGCTCATGGATAGGTAGAACTAATATATTAAAAATGACAATTCTACCAAAACTAAACTATCTGTTTAGTGCCCTACCAATAAAAATCCCCAAAAATTACTTTAATGAGTTAGAAAAAATTGTAAGTAAATTCATATGGAGAAATAAAAAGTTAAGAATTGCCAGGAGCTTAATGAAAAAAAGTGCAAATGAAGGTGGCTTAGCCCTACCCAATCTAAAAATATATTATAAAGCCTGAGTCATCAAAACTGTTTGGTATTGGCTAAGAAATAGAGTGGTGGACCAGTGGAATAGACTAGGTGT